>NC_055993.1:73528714-73828714 GCF_018446385.1 Zingiber officinale
GATCTCAAAACATAGTTAAATAGAAGAAAGAGTATAATCTAATATTCTATAATAAGGGAATAGAATAAGGAAATATTCTAATCCTAATAATTACCAATAATTATCTTCTTAGATTTATTTCTATTAAACAAAATCATGACATAAAAAAAAAAGGGCAGCCTGGTGCACGAAGCTTCCGCTATGCAGGGTCCCGGGGAAGGATCCATTGTACGCAGTCTTACCTTGTTTTTTGCAAGAGTTTGTTTCCAGGATTCTATCAAACAAAATCATGACATATCTAATCAAATTTATCCACAAACTTACGATGGATAATGGATATCTAATTTCATAATGAAACCATCATCCCCTAACAAATATTTAGTTAGCTAGAGTGAACGATAAATAAAATGTTGTCAGCTTCATTATGCATTGTTTAGGTTTATAAGAGGAAAAGGCGTTCACAAAGAAAGTTGTAATATTTGAAAGTTGCGTCTGCTGTCTGTACATTGCAGCTATTACTAAACCCACATAACATGAAGATGTATTTCGGCTCACTACATTACTAATTTATTATTGTCATGTTCTAATGGGAAGCCAACAAATCCCATATGGAAGGGTCCTGGTGTCCAAGACAAAAAAATACATATTGCAATAAATACACACAAGAATTTCGTTTCCAAACAACCATATATACGTAAACATCTGAACAACTTTTGGAAGCATCAACACCACGGTGAAGACTTTATGCCCCATGGGTTGACGCATGTACATGCATGATTGTTTGCTCCAATAGGTTTCGAGGTCCATTCCTAGCAGGTGCAAAATGCCTTGTTCGGTGCTTAATCTCCCATGCAAAGGGTCATCGTGCTAGAGAAAAATGCCCCGTAATTTTCCTACTTGTATTTTACTGTGGCGTTGGCGATACTAGGCCGTTTGTGGTGAGTGATATCACTTTTTTACTTAACACCACAACGAAGACTTTATGCCAAAATAACATAAGAAACTAGACACTCGAAAAAAATTATAAAGACACACTTGCACATTGTACAAATTCCAATAGGTTGGTTCAGATTATTCTACAAGTGTTGTACCTAGAGTCGTCAATTTGAATTAGGTCCATCGGTCTGTCCTGCCAAATAATTTAAGAGGGTTGGGTTAGAATTTTATCAATCCATCGCCCGCGCTTCAGCTCACGATAGACTTGGGTTGGCTCACATATTGAGAAACACATGTAAGCCAAATTTTATGTCAATTTATTATCTTTCTTTATTATAATTTTGAAATAAAAATAGTATTTTTCATCAAATATGAGTACTTGTTCATGTCCATTTATATTTAAAATACTTGTTTCTGTATATATTTGATTGATGAAACCTTTCCGGAGTAAAACGTTGAAAATATAAAACTTTTTTTATTTTTTTAAAAAATTTTATGTGCCCGTGGGTTGGCCCGCCTAACCTGCAACACGCCTTGGATTGGGTTGGGTTGGGGATTTTCCAATCGCTAAGATGACTGGTCGACCCACCTCACCCTACCAAATGGCTAGCCTTTGATGTGCCGACCCGCCCCACCATGGGTTGACCTATGTTGTTAGAGGCGCGAGGCGCATCGAGGCGCAAAGGGGCTACTAGAGCTCGAGGCCCGAGGCCCGAGGCGCGCCCGAGGCGCGCGCCTCTTGAACATGAGGTTGATGACTACTAAATTATTGACACCACTCATATAATATGTCAAATATGATAATTATTAATATTCCACACACATCAATATCAAATATGACAAGCAAAGCAACACCATAATAAAATTAATAAAAGTTTCAAACATTCAAGTTTCAACTTTCTAATTTAAACTAACAAAGTTCATCAAAACAAGCGTAATAAGTCAAATTAATCATCAAGCTCAAGATCATCCTCATTGTATTCTTCTTCTTCTTTATCTTCATCTTCTTCAAATTCAATTTCTTCTTCTCCTTCTCTAAGTCTTAGAGATGAGTGTCTCATAGAGGAAGATGTATTTTCCTTCTCAACTTGCTTAGGCCTAGCATGTGAACTAGAGGTCATGGATGCAATATTTTTTCCTCTAGTACAATATTCAGGTTCTTCAGCTCCACTAGTCCTAGCAACGACATCCCATGTTAAGTCATCACCTTCAAAAACCAACTCATCTTCTTCATTATCACTTTCTCTATCTATTCTACCCATCAACCATTCATTACTATCATCAATATTTGTCAAAGAGATGGGGTCAATCTTATCACGTGCATGATATCGAACTTTTAAGGCACGATTATATTTCACAAATACCAAATCATTTAAGCGCTGCTGAGCTAGCCTATTCCTTTTTTTTGCTGTGAATCTACAAAATGCCAAAAATCACAATAAGTATAATAAAATAGCAAAAAATATTTTCTACTTATAAAAGTAACATACTAATAGTATTAAACATTTATATTTATTACATACCTGCTCAAATACACTCCAATTGCGCTCACAACCAGAAGCACTACAAGTGAGGCTAAGCACTTTAATAGCAAACTTTTGCAATTCTGGGGTATTTGCTCCATAGCATTCCCACCATTCTGTTGGAGATAATGCTCTTCTATGTCTAATTGTCACATTCCTCCCAAATAGCCCTTCTGCCTTTCGATATATAGAGAGCTGGGTAGTGATTTTATCTTGCTCGGCAGCGCTTGAAACCAATCTCTCCATAGTTTCAAACAAACCATTCACCACTTCTCCACAAATATTTGAATCTGTGTATGAATAAAAATATTTTGGATTCAAATAATGTCCTGCAACATGCAGAGGCCAATGAAGTTGACATTCCCATCTCACATCAATGATCTCAAACACTTCTTTGTATTTCTCTTCTTTCTCCTTAAAGGCCTTCATAATTGTTTCTTTTTCCCTATCCATAGCCTCATAAATATAGCCCATTGCAGGTTTTCTTTCACCATCGACCAGTCTCAGAACACGGACTAAAGGGCCATATATCTTTAAAATATGCACAATACTGCTCCAAAATCTAAGTGTCATGATGATTTTAACTACCTTCTTCCCCGCCGCTTCTTTTGCCCATTTACTCTTTGTCCAATCCTTTGAAATGAACATTTTTCTTAAATTTTGCTTCTATAGGTGCATCCTTTCAAGCGTGAGAAAAATAGTAGCAAATCTTGTGACACTCGCCCGACAAAGCTCTTTTTGTCTTGTGAATTGCCTCAACATATTTACCATGCCGGGGCGAACATAAATGTAAGCATTCACACTCATTGCCTTCTTCAATGTTGCTTTAAAATCAGGCAATTTCCTGATATCTTCTAAGATTAAGTCGACGCAGTGAGCAGCACAAGGAGTCCAATACAAGTGTGGCCTTTTTGCTTCTAATAATTTTCCTACAAAAGAAGTTAGAAAAATAGATAAGTTTAACATATATAAGAAAAAACATATTGATAAGAAAGAATTAAATAGATTCTTACCAGCAAGCACATTGTTACTTGCACTATCCGTAACAACTTGAACAACATTTACTTCTCCTACACGCTCCACAAATCGAGCAAGCAACTGAAATATTTTTTCTCCCGTCTTTGCATAATCAGAAGCATCAACTGATTCGATGAAAACTGAACCTTTAGGAGAATTCACTAAAAAATTAATCAATGTTCTCTGCCTTTTGTTTGCCCACCCATCTGCCATCAAACTACAACCATACTTGGCCCATTCTGTTTCACATGACTTAATGTAATCATTTGTCACACTATCAACAACCTTTTTTAGAAAAGTAACCCGCACCTCATGATAACTAGGTCCTTTTAGACCTATACCATATTGGCCAACCAAGTCCAACATTCTTTTGAATCTTGAATAGTTAACGACATTAAAAGGAATTGCCGCATCATACATCCACTCAGTTATGGCCATACAAGCTTTTTCCCTCAATTCTTTCTTGTTTGTCTCATTTATCGTAGTTTGTCTTTCTTTACCCTTTCTACTTTCAACATTTTTTTTTGTACATTAGGAGCAAAATACGTATCTATTGGACCTATTTGTCTGAGCCTTTTGCATATTCACTGATCTAGAACTTGTACTTGTACTTATAGGCGGCACAACTTTAGCTCCAATATCATCCATATCAATATCATCGCCAAGAGGGTCTACATCCTCAAAGTCCAATGTTGCAAGTTTAGAAAGATTACTTTTCTCCGTCTTTTTCTCCATGAAATTTTTAATTTCTTCATGTACATGAGACGGACATTTTTTGCAAGTCGTAGTATTTCGAAACCCCCCAACAAGATGTTTTGCACGATAGATACCCCTTTTGTAACTTTTTGACAAAAGTTACAAATTAAATCATTTTTATTATCCGGATTAACTCTTTGAAAATAATTCCATCCCGAATCTTTTGGTTTCTGAGCCGCTTGTCGCGAGTGCTTTTCGATTTACCTTGACGGTTAGTGAGAAATTTTTCAAGGGACGGGCCGGTCATCCCAGGTTCGGTTACCTTGTTCAATGTAGGAGTTACAATGAAACTTGGCCACGGGGAGCAATTAACCAAACATTTAAAGGTCAAATCCTAGCTACAGTGCTCAAAGGGGTGAACCCGGATTTTTTTTTTTTTTTTTTGGGGGGGGGGGGCACAATTCATATAAAATCACGAAAGTATAATTTATATCAACTAAAAGACGAGTAGAAAAATTAAAATATTACCATTAATTCAAATATGACTTACAATTGACCTTTACGGCCTTTCATTTTTTTGATAATAATTCATGATACAATCATTTGATAAGTTACTAAATATACCTTTTTCAATATACGCCACCAAAGACTCATTTAGCCATTGATCACCCTTAAATCAATTTTTCACCATCTTCATAGCTAAAAATACTCTCTACTATGGAAGTTGTAATCGGTAAAATCAAAGCCAATGTTGAAAGCTTGTAAACTAATAGATATGCTATGTCTCTTCTATTTTCTACCATCAGTTGAGTAATGTCACTTAATCCCTTCAAATTTGAAAACTTAATATCTGAGCTAACATCTATGATGAAAGTCTGAAGCTGAGAGTTCAAAAAGGTCAATATTAGAAAAATCTCTTGGATAGAATTTGGCTAATTGAATCAACTTTTGATTGCCAAAAGAAGCAAAAGAATTAGATGGATTTAAGCGTGCAACACAAAGTAACAATTCAGTGTTGGTCTCATTAAATCAGCTATTTAACTCTTCTAATTGCATATCAATGACAGTGTTGAATAATTCAACATGGTAGTAATGGAAATTTGTATCTCTTCAGTTCTGTGTTATGATCTTCCTTGAGCTACAAATGTATTATCCATATTGGGATCATGAATAAAATGTTTCTCACAAAAATTGGAAGTCACAACAAACAAAGAACTCCACCCGTTATCCCTCTTTGATTGAAGGCGTTGTTTAGATATATCAACTAATCTCATAGTATTCTCAATATCTTGATCTTTCCTCTGCAAAGCTTGTGATAATTCATTTGTTATTCCCAATAATGATTGCATCAAATGAAGAGTAATCACAAACTCAAAAGATTGTATTGCCTCTTGCAAATGAGATGCCTTAAACTTTGTATCCGAAAATAAGCTCTCTTCCACAACTACATCAAATACATTAACCACAAATGCAAATAATGTAATAAAACCATTTAGAGTTATGCAATGTGATTCCAACTTGTATCACCAGGACAACGAGAGATGTCTCTTGATTCAATCCCCGTCCACTAAAGATTTCTTCATTTTTTAGGCAAGCAATTATTCTAGCAACTTGTGACTCTCGCAAAGTATCTTGCTGCTTACATGAGGCTCCAGACACATTAACAATATCAGAATTTAAATTGAAAAGTCCGGCAACAAGTACATGCTTTCTCACTACTACCATCAGAGCTAATTGAAGTTGATGATCAAAACAATGAATGTAATGTGCAAACTCGTTCTCTTTCAAGATGAGAGTCTTAAGTCTATTCTACTCACTTTGTATATTGCTACCCCCATTATAACCTTGACCTTGCAACATCGAAATGCTCAAACCATGTGCCGAAAATAGATCATCAAGTGCTGCTTTTAGTGATTTTGCAGTAGTACTTCTTACATGTTTTAAGACACAAAAATCGCTCAACCACACATCCACTTTTATCCACAGATCTCAAAACAACAACCATTTGCTCTTTTATAGACACATCATGAGAGTCATCAATAAGAACTGAAAATAATCCATCACCAAGATCTCTAATTATAGCTTTAGTTGTTTCAAATCTTGCAGCCCGAACAATATCTTTTTGAATTTTTGGTGAAGTCAACTTCATATTCCTAGGGGCATTTTGAGGCACGACGCTCCTAGCTTCATTATTGTCGGCAAGAAATTGCAATAGCTCAACAAAAGTCCCTGATTGCTTGAATCTTCAGTTACAATGAAAAGCAACTCCTATTACTGACAGAGAATTCAGAATAGGTACATTTTGGTTGATATGTAAGAAAATATAGGTAAGCCACAATAAATATAGAGAACCAACAAGTCATTCACTAATTCAAAAGATAATAATAGCATAAATAATCAAATAGTAAAACTTGCTGTAAAGAATGCCTAGAAGCAACATTATCATTTCTGTTCCTTGACCCAATGTATGAATGATCCATAAGATGAAATGAATCAAGAACGACAAATGTTGACCTAAGTGTAACAACAAGGCACCTGCATGTAGGTCGTCTGTAGTCACAAGAGCTGCATAATTTGCTCACCCATGCTTGACAAACTACAATGACATAGGTCTATATATGGGTTGAAGCTTCAAATCATCACACCATGCCAAGAAGTACACTATGTGATTAATGAATCACAATGACATGTTAAGTGTACAGTTGGAATGCAAGAAGATATGTCCATATGCTGCGATATATGAAGAAAGAATCTTTCTGTTTGTATAATGGAGAAATAAGTAAATATGATGTCCATATGCTGCAACAAATGTTTATGAAAATGTAGTTGGATGCAGTAAACAAATAGCTGAATAGGCTTTAGATGCATCAAAAGAAATTATTGAGGATAAATGGGTATGGATAATTGATGAGATATTAGCTCTATAGCCATCAAAATAGGGTTTTACTCTAAATGAGTTAAATAAGTTCAGTTTAAACATTTTGTTTGGATTTTGAAGGATGTAATAGTCTGACAGACATCAGTTATTTCTTTCTGCTATCTAATTAAAATGACTTCTGGGTACATATCAGTAATTTTATTTTTACCTTGAATAATTGTTAATGATGAACTTACGTATTAATATATGCATAATACATTTATTGTCTCTGCTTGCAAACTGAATTATCTTAATATTGTTAATTTAAACATTTGTCTGTGACTCCATACAAGCCCCATGCACATTCTTTCTGCACCTTCCTGCCTGCTAGATGTTTTATATTTATTTAGCTGTAACTTAATTCTGTCTGTGAACTGTTTTCCAACATCTAATATTTGTTTCTTTTCCAGACTCTGGAGCTACTAAGAATGGTAGACACCAAAGCTATTGGTAAAAGATGGGAGGAAATGGAAACTGATGTCTTAGTGAAAATTTTCAAGGAGTTAAATATGATCCAACTTACTCCAGTTTCTTTGGTGTGCCGTTCTTGGCGTTTGGCTTGCTCAGATCCATTCATATGGAACACACTTGATCTAGGGCTTTTGGAATCCAACTTTATCCAGACAAGGGCATTGCCTTTTATTTGGGTAGATGAAAGATCTGATCGGAGGTTGACACGAATTTTGAGGATGGCCATGGCTCTTAGTTGTGGGAACATCACGACTATGATATTTCATTTCAATCTTTATATGAAGGATGAACATCTTAATTACATCTCAGAGAGGTAATTAATTATTATCTTTGCATTTTTATTCAAAGTAAAATGGTAAGGTTTCAACTAATACACTGGTGATCTCGTGTATTAAATCCTAATATAATTATTTTTGCATCTATGAATCTCTCAACATTCCATTGACCTATATAAATCCAACTACAGGCCTTGGATTATTCACTTTGTTGGCTATCCATCTGCAGTATCCCCCGTCTCATTGATTTGTGGCTCTGCCCCCTTACTACCCTTGCAAACACTTACACTTGGATACCCAATCTCTGGAATACTTCTAATTAACTTTGTCAATGAATTCTATGAATCTTTTGAGCCTACTTTAGGAGATCATTATCACTTTTTTCAGCATTCTGTAATAGTTGTAGAAGTTTGGATTAATTTCTCTTTGCCATGCTCTGATGGTCATACCACATATGTTCTTTGGTAGTGGTTTTATATCTATATTTATCTCCCTCCATATTCGTGGGGCAGGTATTAGAGGGATCGTTAAGATAGCGAATCTACCTTTAGTAGTGGTTTGTAGTCTTTTAATCAAAATTGACGAAAATCACCACGACACTAGTATACAGACACTACTTGGATTTACAGTGCTCCCAGAGCATAGCTGAGTTGGTTATCATATGGAAGATTTGCAGAATTGAGACAAGGGTCGAATCCCGGCAAAGACCGAGGAATTACCCTCATGTGATGGCTAGTTTCGGTTTCATGATTTACTCCCTTCCAATGGCGTGGAGCCGTCGTGGGGGGTTGTCAGGGTAATAGATTTCACCTTTTTGCAGAATTAGTTGGATTTACAGCACCCGTAACAGATTTAAGCTTTTTAATATATTTTGTGAACAGAATTGGTCATGCATAGTAGTTTATATATACCAATATCTCTTTTTCATCATGCGTAGTGAACTTTCTTGATTAATTCAATTTCTGAATTTTTTAAATCAGGTCTCCCCATGTTAGAAGATTAGTCATGCCAGCTTGGAACCGTATTACAAGAGTTGGATTAGTGCAAGCCATCCGGAGGTGGGAGGATCTGGAATCCCTGACAATGCCCAGCATTGGCCATCCTTCTTATATAATGGAGGAAATAAGTAGGAGCTGCAAAAACTTCTCACACCTTAAGGTGATGGGAACATTTGATGTCCACTTTGCCTCTTGCATTGCAATGCATCTCCCAAAGCTGAAAGTTCTCAGTCTGCGGTGCTCTATAGTCACGAAAGAAGCATTGTTGTTCATCTTAAATTGCATGGTGAATCTGGAGGTGCTCAACATCTCCCACTGCCTCTTACTTGAATCCCTCGTTTCAGGACGGAGACAGATTCGATCAGAACTAGACCAGACCATTTTTCAGAAGGCTTCGCACATGCGTGATTTCTTGTATTGCCAGAGCAGCTCTTGCATTGCGTGCAGGAGGATGATTGAAGATGAAGGTCTGATGAGATGGTACCGGTATGAGGCCTGGTTCTGGCGCCAAGATGAGGTGAGCTCTCTTGATCTGGGGGAGTATGGCAGGTTGTTTGATAAGAACTGTGTTGACAGATTGCTTTCTTCTGATATTAATTTTTGAGATTGTTTTTGTTTGTCAGAAGATTTTCAAATATCTGTATTACTGTTGTAATAAAACGAATAATATTGTGGTAGACACGTTTGTTGTGTCGTCCATCTTATGAAAAAAAGAAACACAATAACACCTTGTGCTGAAACAAGGTAATATTGTTTTCAATAAAACAATAATACCTTGTGATGTTGTTTCTTTTAAGCCACGATACATGTCATCGACCTTCTGTAGTAGGAATTTTTTGTCCATGCATTACACTATATAAGATAAACTATAATTTGACTTAATAAAAAAATTTCTATTCCTGAGAAGGGCAATTTTTCTTTCTGTGCAATTCTTCTTTTGATGGTTCCGATGATAAATTGTCCTGAGTAGCTATTACAGATTGATTAGTTTTTTTAAAATTTTTTTTATATCCTTTTGGGCCCCCTAAATATCTTTTTTTTATGCCTTTCGTATTGAGCCTCTTGCTTTGTTTTTTTTCATTCACTATTTTCATCACAAAATGAGCCAGCAAGTAGGAGTCTCAAAAATGAATCTGATCAGGCAATTTAAGTGTCGATTTAAAAAATATCAAATTTAGGTTGGGGATTTTTAAATTTTGGTTAAAGGATTTTCAGTCCGGAGTATTTTGAGCTGGGTTCATTCGAATTTAGAATTTAGAATTTAGTGAAATTTTTTAGGTTAAATTAAATTTTATTTTAAAATTAAAATATTTATATGGTTATCAATATTAATATTAATATAATAATGATGGAGTATTAATATAAAAAATATAATAATGATGGAGTATTAATATAAAAATAGAGAATTTAAAAAATTAGTAGAAAAAGGTAATTTTAAATCGGATGGGTCGAATTCAGATTTAGGGATTTTAGATTATATTTGAGTTTGTATTAAAATTTTTTATAATTTTCTTTTAAATTCAATTCAAATATGATTCAATTCAATCCATCTAAACTAACACCTCTACTAGCATGATTGCGGAGGCTTCGTCCTCTCGGGACGGTCTAGTGGCTAGCATATGAGGTATTATCATCATAAGATGTTCGAATCTCGGTAAAGTCAAGGTAATGTCTCCCTTACGTGCTAGTCATTATTTCAAAGGCTAGTAGCCGTCTGTGATTTACCTCCTTCGTGTTGGTCCTGGGATGAATTGGTGGAGACGCTGGGGGCGAGCGTATTCGCCTTTTGCCACCATGATTACGGAGACTTCGTCCCCTCGAGGCGGTGTAGTGGTTAAGGCATGAGATGTTGTCACATGAGGTATTGGGGTCGAAACTTGGCGTGTCCGAGCATGCCTTTCCCTCATGTCTTGCCACCTGTACTAATGACTAGTAACTACTTATGATTTACCTCCTTCATGTTAACCTAAAAATAGATTGACGAGAACACTAAAGGTGATCAAATCATCTAATTTTTTACCATATGATTGCGGTGGCTTCACTCACTTTCAATTTCACTCTTTGATTCGAATGAGGACAATTCTTCTTTCTCCTGCTTATTATTTATTTTTTTTACCTGTTTTTTCCCCTGCAATCGAAGTTAAACTTTTCTCTTTCCACATAATATTAGCTTGTTTATGTAATTTGAATTCCCAAAATAAGTTGTCTAATTTAACAATACATAAATCTACTTTTATGCATTTACCTACATAACCAAAATATAGTTTGGGAGAAAGATTTTAAGTCAAGTTTACGAGATTTTTATTCCTAATGTTTGAATTCGGATAATCGATTCTTCATCTTTTATCGTAAAATTAATGTAATTAATTGATTAATAAACCATGCTTTTTTTATTGACATAAGGTATGTCAATCGTTTATTACAAAAAATTTTCTATTAATTCGTCGAAACTAAGATTCAATCCTTAGATATCTAGAAATTGAAAAGACGTCTTACCATTGTACATATGACCAGGGGCAACAGATGATGATTTTATAATTTGAGAATTTCATGTACCTTTGTAAAATTCTATGACCTTAGTATATAATCAGGATGACAATGAATTAGATTTGGATCAAATTTTATATCCTCCATCCTTACCTTATTTATTATATTCATCTTCATCCCTATTTCTATCGAGTATTTAATTTTCATCTTCATTCTTATATATGTCAGAGGATGAGTATTCACACCATACCCAAATATCTTATTACTACCTATAATTATTTTTTTTTAATTTAAATTATTTGGATGTAGCTATTGATATTTACCAAATTTTTAAGAAAGTAATAAAAAAATTAAAGATAAAAATCAACAAACTAAACGTCATTAAAGAAATAATAAAATATTAAAACTAATTTATCCCAGCACTATTATCTTATAAAAATCAGATCAGCTATATATTAATACATTTCTTCATTTCATCCGACTATCACCATTTAATTAAGAACAAATTAAAATTAATATCAAATCCAAAAAAAAATTAATTCAATAAAACCCGCTTATACATCTTTGGATTTTGTTTGGAAATTAAGAAAAGAAATCTTCATTTAATATATAACCAACAAATAAATAATAATAATAATAATTAGATATTTGGATCGGGTATGGATATATGATTTTACTAGACCTGTTTCTATATTACTAATTATTTAATAGGATATGAGAAATCCTTCCATATCCTTTTCCATTCAGATTAGACGTCAAATATGAATTCAACCAAAATTGTCATGTCTTCTACACTTTTTAATTGATTCACTTTGCATTGGAGCGTTGATGTAGCCTTGACGTTGGCTTGTGACCTTCATTTTGGTGGTCTAATTTTTAGACATGATTTTGTTAGGACATGTAGAGAACTAGGAGGATGATTAACTGTTAGTTAGAGCCCTAGAGTCAATCATTTTGATGATTGTATGAACTCATGTATATCATATTCTTGTATATTAATAAATGCATTTGTTTGGCTATTATACTTATTTGTATTAGTGCCAAATAGACTAAGTATAATAGCGTCCTTGAGTAGAAGGTTCATACCTATATCAATCGATTAGTTGAATCGATAGTGAGATGATATAGGGAACACTACTCTAAATCATTCCTAGTCGAGTATTAACATTCAGGGACAATGTTAATGCAATAAGACTAGCATGTAGGTCAGTTCGATGACTTGATCTCACAAGTCATGGATATAGAGATATCAAGCTGACACATGGGTATACATTGGAGAATGTATACTGAATGACCCGCCATGAGAAAGTATCATGGATCGTTATATGAGTATCATATACTTTCTCATGTGGCTATTAGTATGACTATTAGTCCTTGGACCTGAAGTCACCATGGATCCCTACATAAGGAGTTATGTACTTTGGTTTCGTCAAACGTCACCCGTAACTGGGTGGACTATAAAGGCGATTACTGGGTATGTAACGAATTATGCAGAGGGATGTGAGTGATGTAGATGGGATCTAACCCTCCCATATGACGGGAGCAACATCGCTATTCTTGATAGAGTGAGACCACTAAGTGCAAGGTCATGCCCAAATGAGTCAACATTAGATGTTGAGCTCATTTGATCGAGTGAGTCTACTTGGAGTTCAAGATTTAGATTGATTAGAGGATGACACGGTCTATGCCTCACATTGATCAATCTAGATGTCTAGGATAGAAGGACAAGGTCATATATTTTGTGAGTCACAATTGGTAATCACAAGGTGATGTCGGATCTCGACATTCTTGTAACTTGGGTAGTAATGATGTGTTGCTAGATACCGCTCATTACTTATGCTCCTAAATGGGTTTAGGGCATTGCCAACGTTACAAGAACCTATAGGGTCACACACTAAGGACAATTAGATGGAGATTTGGTTCATATGATGAACCAAGAGGATTAGATTCATTTGATGAATCATATTGGATTAAGAGTAATCCAAATTGGGCTAATTAAGTTGGACTCAAGTTGATTCATGTATTTAATGAGTCTAATTTAGATTATGACTCATTACATCAACTTAATTTAATGAATTAGATTCATTATATTAAGTTGGCTTGAATCATATGGTTGGATTAGATCAACCATGAGAGAGATTTGATCAAGTTTGACTTGATTTGAGAGGAAGAGAAAAAGTCATGTTTGACTTGACTTTTTGCCACATCACTAGTGAGTTGGCAAGATGTGGACCAATAGGATTGCTCCGCATCATCAATGTGTGCCACCTCATGGAGGTTACAAGCCTCCATAGCATTTAATGTGGCCGACCCACATTAAATGAGGAGGTTACACTTGTTGCCATGTCATTTAGTGAGGTGGCAAGATGTGGACCAATAGTGTTGATCCACATCATCCTAGAGTGCCACCTCATGAGGGTTACAACTCTTAATGGTCTCCACATTAATTGGAATTAATGTGGGGAGTTACACCTCCAAGATGTGGCCGGCCACTCTAGTGGGGAATGAAAATATTCATTTTTCATTTAAGTGTGATTAAGTCATCTTCTTCCTCTAGAGCTCTCTCTTCTCCCTCTCCTCCTCTCTTGGCCGAACAAGACAAGGTGCTAGCACACCTTTGTTTGGTCTTCTCCATCAAGGATTGTTCGTGTGGATACTTCTAGAGGACCGTACACTTGACGGTCTAGAGATCCGGCACCTTGGACGAGCGGGAACGCGAAGGGCTTCGCTACAAGGGTAATGATCTTAACTTTAGTGTAGATCTAAAGTTTTTACAAACTCGTACAAGAAAAAGGTTTTTCGAAAAGTTTTGTTTACGAATCTTTGCACGAGATCCATGGCTTTGAGTGACTCGGGGTTTCCGCGACGCGAAAAAGCGATTTTCGCGGCCCGAAGAACCCAACATTAACTCCAATCGTTTTGTTGATGATTCGTTACAGTGAAAAACTTGAAGCAATGCTAACACCTTCATTACTTAATATCCACTTCCTTGAGATGACTAATCTAAGGGTCCACTCCTCACACTTATAGCTCCACTATGAATACCTCCTTCATGGAGACGGAGAAGCCTCATACAAGCACAAATACGAGAACACACCAAGAAGAGAAGAATAAAATACAAATGGAAATCGAAAGCAATTTTACAATACTTGAATCTTGCTTTACTTGTTTTTTTCTTGCTTAGAAATGCCTCTTGATGCTTGGAAAGTGCAACAATGCTTGTCTCCAAGAGCTCAAGAACTAGCATCCAAGAATTGTGCTTCAATCCTTAATGAATACCCTTTTCTAGGGTTCCTTTGATGCCTCTAATCGATTAAGCTTTTCCCCAATTGATTGTCACATCAACATTCAACCATTCACCTGCAGAACGATTCTTTTTCAAAGTTCGAATCGATTGGTGAGTCATATCAATCAATTTGGCAAAGCCTGAATCAATTACCCAATTGATTCATTTGGAAGCCAAGTTAGCAAAATAGGACATCCTTCGAACCCAGCTGACGAACCTCTGGATAAACAAGGAGAGAAGGTAGCTAACTCCAATCATGGATCAAAGAACTCATCACTCAGCTCAACAATCTTAGATAATCAGTAACGAAACGTGATTCTATTTGGTACACGCTCAACACTTTTCTGAGAACTATAAAATGATCATCCTTAGTAGATGCATACTACATCTTTAAGAACTTTGAGGTGAGTACACTAGAAAACTTGTTTTTGACTTTCAAACTTCACGAAACTCGATGTGTAGATCCCATAGAAATCGAGAAGTCGAATGAACAACCATGCCCTAAAGGCCCAGAAGGATGAACAAGACTCCAAAGGATTAATCAACGAAGATAATGTTGGATCGAGACACACATGAGAGAGAGGGGGTGAATCACGTGATTTTTTTTATAAAATTTTTATTTTCTTTTTTTAAGTTAAAAACAAAGTACATGTCGCAGAAATAAGGACAGAAAAGAAAAACGACAGGAACACAAACAGTTTTACT
Organism: Zingiber officinale; assembly: GCF_018446385.1. Lineage (NCBI taxonomy): Eukaryota > Viridiplantae > Streptophyta > Magnoliopsida > Zingiberales > Zingiberaceae > Zingiber > Zingiber officinale. Next base: position 73,544,005 of record NC_055993.1, read on the forward strand.
TGGTTTGGAGCCTTCGATGACTCATACTCCAAGACCCAGATCCCGAGGACCTATCGATAGATAATCCACTAAAACCTCTTCCGAAATTGTCAGAAGAGGGGGTCAAATATAAAAGAATTGGAAGAATGTAACAAGCTATATTTTCTGCTTGCAGTAATTAAGTATAGAAATTTAATTTTTGTTACCAAACACTTTTGTAGACAATCGGCTCGAGTTCGTTGTTTGGACGGGTTCTCGATGGCAATCGAGGGTAGCAGAGTCATAGTTGGGCAGCAGTAGGAAGTCGGAGCAGTCGGAAAGCCAATTAGACACGTAGAAGCTCGTATAGAAGTTATGTTTTGAAGCTTGGTCAAGACACACATTTAAAGGGTTTGGAAGGCGCCTATCCTGAGTTTGCTACTCCTTATCTACAATGAGGTTTGAATTTTATCCTTTGGAAGGAGCCTTCTATGAATAGTATGAAGGTGCCTTCCAACGCTTGAAGGCGCCTCGGGTACTGTTCACCCAAGACCTTTTTGCTCCTTCCGCACTGTAAGTTAGATTATTCTAACATGATAGTATTTAACCTGTAAAATAAAGTTAGCACAACAATAATAAGATTAATTTATGACTTAGACCCTGTTTTCCAAACTAGGATCTAGTTAGAGTCTCAATTTAGGTTTTCGAAATGGACCTAAATTGGACCGACGTCTACTATCTCCTTAACCCGGACGCTTCCTCACTTAGCCACTCTCCTTCAGTAACTTACTTTCACTTACTGAGTGTCAAGTTACTTTCTTGATGTCAATCTGACCCACCAAGTCTTCCTGTCAGAATCCCATATCCAGACTTCGTCATTCGGGAATCATACATCCCGATCTCCTACCGGAATCGCACATCCAGACTTCTCCACTAGAGAATCAAACATTCTGACTAGACTTCCTGTCTAGTGTCTGATCCTCTTGACCCGTCATGTTAGTCAACTTTGCACACTCGGTAACAAGGTTAGATCATGATAGCACCTAACTTAACTCACTTGTCATTCATCAAAATCTAAGTTAAACAGTTAGTATAAATTACATCAATAATCTCTCCTTTTTTGATGCAATGACAATGTGAATTAAAGTTAGGAAAAGATATTCAATAATAGAAAACATGATTCAAGAGAAAAAATTAAATAATTTTAATTTCTATTTTATTCTCTTGATCCTTTTTTGGGTTAAGATTTTCAAGTTTTAGTTTTAGTTTTCTTACTTTATCTTAACCACTACTCTCCCCCTTTGACATTCATTTAAAAAAAACATAGATAAATGTACCAAATTATGAAAAAAATGGGAATACACAAGTAAGCATCATAAAAACCCGCAGGTTTATTTGAGGGGGGAGTTAAGAAAATTTTTCAAAAGTATTTTGAAAGGAAATTTTAAAATTTTCAAAATTTTAAAAATTGAATTTGCAAAAATAAATCATTTTGCAAAGCTAAATTTTGTAAGAAAGCTACAAACTATTTTTCAAGCTAGATTTCAAAATACTTGTTGTTGAAAAGATAATTTGTTCAAAGCTCCTTTTAACAAAGAATTTATCTAAGTAAAATAGTTTTGGATGCACTGTCAAAAAGAATATATTTTTCAAAACACAAAAATAACCTTTGAAGAATTTTGAACATTTTCAAAGTGTTTTCGAAGCTATCTTTCAAAATAGTTTTCAAAATATGTTAATATAATTTTCAAAACACTTGCATTTTATAAAGTAGATAGTTTGAAAAAGTATAAGAATTTTTGTAAAGCAACTATCCTAAACGTATTTTTGAATGTATTTTGTGAAAAAAAAAATTAAAAGTAATTTTGAAAGTGTTTTTTGTACCAAGTATTAGGAAAAAAATAAAGTATTTTAAAATTTTTTTTAATTATCCTTCCTCTGAATCTGATATATTTTAAAAAAAATATTCATCTAAAAATTTAGTCTTAAATGTCTAATCGTTAGTTACTAACTAATTATCAGAAGATAGCAGTATTCACTTGGTTAGTCAAGTTAAGTAATGTATCCAATTAGTGTTTGACTAAAGTGGATTACTTAACCTGATCATTGTAATTTTAGTATTTTTCACCCAAACTTGTGTTGATGCACTAATATAAATATCTAAAGTCCAAGCAATTGGCCTATGTATCTCATGCCATTCTATGTTTTTGAATACACAATAAAGGTAGACTTAGTGTGTTTGTAAGATGCTCGATACCTAGATGTATAGAAACATACTTTCTATAGATCTGATCTAGTCTAAAGCCAAAATTAATTTTGAAATACTAAGGAAATTAGAATTTTTAGAAAATATAAGTAAAGAAAATTTTCTAGAATTTGCAAATCATTTGAAAATTATTTTAAAAATAGCAGTCCTAGTCTATTGTACGCATTCCTAATTTTCATCGTAGGTTGCTAAATTCGAGTTCTAATAATGGTTTAATAAATATGTTAGCTAAATTCAATTTTGACTCAACATAGTTGAATCAATATCGCCTTTGGTGACATGGTTTCTGATAACTAGTATTTTTGTGTATTATTTTGGTTCTTATTATTGTCATTTTTACCTTCTCACATACTTAATTTTATGGTTATATTACATTTTGTGAGGAGAATCTATTTTTGGACTTAATTATAAATTTCCTACAAATTGTAAAATTTAATTTCATATTTTTATGTGGTTTTGTAGGAAATTCAAAGAGCCGTGGATTAGAGTCAAGCCGGGTCGAATTTGGTTTGATTTGGAGGTCAAACGGAGGAGATCAAGCTGAATCAGTGTGAACTGTTGATCTAGATCAAGAGAGATCTTGCTCCTTCCTTCTGATCTAAGCATCCTACCCTTGATCCAGATCTAAAATGATATAAACCATTGGATCCAAGCAAGAAGGCAACTTGATCCAGACCACTCATCTCTTCATCAACAAAATCAAACGACTAGATCTTCATCCACCTCCTTCATCAAGATGGACGGCCCAGATCGCAAGGGAGAAAAGTTCCCTTGTTCACTCACGCGCATGAGACAGTGCTGCAACCTCTTCTATTCGCGACGTTTCTCTGCTCGCGGGCTAGGGCACGCGATTTCCCCCACCGGCCCTTTCTCTTCTTCTTCCTTCTCTCCGGTCAGCGACTCTTTCTTCTCTTCATTGCCGCCGCCCGACCATCCACAGCCCACACTTCCTCTTCTAGGTTTCAATCGGCGACGGTAGCAAACACTCGGCGGGGGCAGCAGGTTTCGGCAGCAGTTCCATCCAACTTCACCTCACCGGAGGGGTTCTCCAGTGAGATCCTTCACCTTCCGGCGTTCTTTCACTTCTTCCTACTGGGTATAGGCGTTGGAGGCAGAGGAATGACGGCGGTTCATTCCAACACAGCGCCTTCTCACAGCTGGCCAACTTCCATCCGAGGGGTTCTTCGGTGGAAGATTTGTTCATCTCATCATCGTTGTCGAAGAGTGCAGCCACCAGCAGATAGCTACTGTCCACCGATTTTGGGGTTCCGAGCCGGCCCCTTGTGTGACGGCGAGGGTAGTCGTTGGAATCGGTAGTTAAAGTGTGGATTGTGGTTTGGATAATTAGAGTTTTCTTGTTTAGTTAATTTAGTTTAATTTGGTTCATTGTTGATGCTTATTTGTATTGATGTTTTGTGGTTAAATGCTTGTATTAACTTGATTTTTAGGTTTAAATTGCATGTGCCATGCTTAATTAGCTTCATGCTTATAATGTGTTCGATGAATTGCTTCACCCAATACTTAGGTTTATTTTGATGCATTTTAGTTCGGTTAATTCTTGCTTTGTCCTGTGCGTTCAATTTCGTTAAGTTCTAGTTTTGATTGAATGCAATTATGATAGATTAGTTTAGGTTTTGTTTGATGCTTAGGTTTTGTTACATGCTAGTTTTGTTATGCTTTACTTCATGTTGTCCTCTTAATTTCTGCAATTGTAGTTAGGTTAGGTTTAGCTTTATTACTTGCATTGTCTTTCATTTATTAGATTAAGTTTCATTTAATGCTTGGTCATTTCAGTTCTTAGATTAATCATGTTGATGATTAACCCATAGCGTAAAATGACAATGCGTTATGGATTAATTGTTGACACCTAATTAGATTTCATTCCAGCATTAGATTAGTTTTGTACTTACTTTGCTTTTTATTTGTTAGATTTAGAATCAAAATCCAAAACCCCCATTTCCATATTAGAAATCCCAAAAATAGAAATAACATACGATTCTAAGTTTACCATCCTATCGTTACTTTTGTTGGCGAACGACCCAAGTCATTTCTATGCTACATTAGCGTAGGAGGGGTTTGATACTTCATTGTTTGATGCCCAATTCATGACAAAATTGGGTCAAAATCAGTTTCCTACAAAATGGTATTTAACCTCTATATGTTTGGTTCTTGAATGATGCACCGGTTTTTTGGTTAAGTTTATTGAACTTATGTTATCAATAAAGACTTTTGAATTTTTATAATTAAGTTAAAGTCTTGCAATATGTGCATCATCCATAATAATTGTGTTACACATTCACCTATAGCTATATATTCTGTTTTAGTTGTAGATAAAGCAATTCAATATTATTTTCTACTAAACCAGTTTACAAGTGATAGTTCAAGTAATTGACATCCATCACTTATACTTTTTCTAACTAATTTAGAGCTAGAATAGTTTGACTCAGAATATCCTAAAAGGTTAAAATTGGTTATCCTGGGGTACCACATTCCTATATTTTGGGTACCTTTTGTTGGATCGTAGACGTTCGATAGAGGGGGGGGGTGAATATCGATTACGAAAAATTCTTTCGAAAAGAGTTAAGCGCAGCGGAAAAAGTAAGCAATGCTAACACAGACCAATTTTACTTGGTTCGGAGCTTGTGTCGACTCCTACTCCAAGGCTCGCACTCGTTGAGTGCTTTCGGTGGGCAATCACTGGAAGTTCGAAAATTATTACAAACTAAGTACAGAAACTGCTAATGAAAATAAAAGCAATACCGACAAAAGAATAAATCGAAAAGGAAAAAGTGCATTGTCGGAGCTTCGTTAGCGTCGCAGGAGCGCAGAGCAGCAGAGCAAGCAGTAGAAGATCTTCTTGTCAGTTGTTCATTTGAGCTCCACCCGTGACCCTTCTTTTATATGAGGCTCAGGGCGCCCCGGATCCCTTCAGGACGCCCTGGTGAGATGTGGCAGATCCAACCAGCGAGCTCCAAATGGCGACGACGCGTTTAGGATAAAATTGCCTCCCGGGCGTCCGGACCATCTTTCTCCAGGGATTCCTTCTCCTGCAAGACAAGGTTAGTCCGAGGCAAATATATAATATGTTTCCTGCAAAACAAAGTGTTAGCACAGTTTTATAAATTCAATATCAAGAGTATGACTTAGATTCCGTCTTTCCGAGACCGGAATCTAGTCACGATCTCGACTTAGATATCCGAAATGGATCTAAGCCGAATCGACGCCTAATGTTCCCTTCCCGGGAACGCGTCCTCACAGTCACTCCCTTCCAGTGACTTACCTTTACTCACCTGCCAAACGTCCGGTCAGCCCTTCGACCCGTCTGGACTTCTCGCCAGCTATCCGGTCAGCCCGTCGACCTAGCTGGACTTCGTGCCAAATGTCTGGTCAGCCCTTCGACCCATTTGGACTTCTCGCCAAGCGTCTGGTCAGCCCGTCGACTCGCTTGGACTTCTCGCCAAGCGTCCGGTCAGCCCGTCGACCCGCTTGAACTTCGTCTTCACACTCGATCAGAGTGTTAGACAACGACAAACCTAACTTAACCTGATTTGTCATTCATCAAGACCTGAGTTAGACCGTTAGTGCTAACTGCACCAACAATCTCCCCCTTTTTGATGGAATGACAACCTGGTTAAGTTAGTGAAAAATATATACAAAAATCAAGCATGATTTTTGAGGTTTTTAAGGTTTTAAGTTAGTTTTTCAAATTTGCATTTAGTTTGCTCTAACTTAACCACCTTTCCCTCCCCCTTTGACATTCATCAAATAAAGACATAAGCAAGTAACCAATACAGGATTCAAGCAAAATAAAGGTTGTAAGAAAAATGTCAAGCTAATTTGGGAGAGTTTTTAAATTTCACTATATAATAACTTAACTTTTGTAACATAACTAAGTTTTTTTTTTTTTTGAAAAGTGGCTAATTGTAGCAAACTAACTTAGTAATGAGTTAGGACATTTTGAGATAATTTTTGCAAAATTAATTTTCAAAATGAATTTGCAAACTTAGAAAGAAGTTTTTCAATCAGAATTTTGAAAAGCTAATTTTCAGGTATAAGTGTATAAGTTTTAAATTTTAAGATCAAGTAAGTTTTAACTTTGAAACATTTTTTTTGAACATAAGTTTTCAAAATCAAAATTTCAAGGCTAAGTTTTCAAAACTAGATTTATCAAAAAAGATTTCAAACATAGGTTTTAATTTTGAAACACTTTTCAAACATGAAAAGATTTCAAAGCTGAGTATTTACTTTTCAAAACTAATTAAAACTAAGTTTGCAAAAGATTCAATTTTCAAAATCTTGGTTTATAAAATCTAATTGAAGAATTTAGTTTTATAAAAGTTAATTTTCAAAAATAGATTTATCAAATTAGATTTTTAAGGATCAGATTCATTTTTAAACATTTTTCAAAAACAATTTTCAAAATATTTTTAGTAAAGTAAAAATAAATATGAAAATAATTAATCCTCCCCCTAAACCTGACATTCAGAGTAGCTGTCTAACCAATTAGGTACTTACTAACTATCAGAAGATAGTAGCTTTCACTTGGTTAGTCAAGTTAAGTTCATTGTAATCAGTCAGTGTTTGACTAAACTGAATAACTTAGCTTGATCAATGTATGTTTTGTATTTAACACCCAGACTTATATCGATGCACTGACATAAACATCTTAAGTCCAGGCAATTGGCCTATACATCTCACTCCTTTCTATGTTTGTCAATCACAAGCAAGGTAAACCTAGGGTGTTGGTGAGATGCTTAAATACTAGTTTAGGGGAACATGATTTCTAAGGGGATTTTTCTAGTCTAAGGCTAAAATTGTTTTGAAATTCTAAAAGTAGGAAAGTTTTGAAAAAATAAAACACTTTGAACCTAAAATTTAAAACAGTCAGTTTTAAAACAGTTTTGAATGAAAAATTCTAGTCTATTAAATTAAAGCAAAATCAATCAAATCTGAAGTGATAATCAAAAGATCAAGATGTAGTACAAGATCTGTAATAGTGTCATAGCAAAGTTATATAACAAACATAACTACTGAGATGATGAAGGAGGTGGTCCGGAACCCAGGGAACGAAGTAGTGCCAACAGCTCAGTATGTCGGGTCCGATCATCCTCTCGTAGGTCTTGTCGCAGGTCGGAGATCTCTTGCCGCACATCTCGTCGTAAATCGGAGACCTCCTGCCGCACCTCTTGTCGTAGATCGGAGACCTCTCGCCGTATGTCTCGGTGAAACTCGGAGGACTCCTGCTGGAGGCTCGACATAGCTCTCTCTAGTTCGGATACTCGATCGGCCAGAGTGCGAGGAGCATGACGTGGTGCTCGAGCTGGTGCTGGGGCAGGAGCGGCCTCATTAGGAAACAGTGCAAGAAAAAACTCATCCTGCTCTGCCTCCTCCTGCTGGGCATCTGGGTTAGGCTGGTGCTGTGCCCCCCTCTGCCAAGTCATGATACCCTCACCATCTATATGAATACTAGCTAGGGAAAAGTTCCTAGCCCCTATAACGTCATACTCAGTCATATAGCGGATGTCACCTCTGGTGACATCAATGTCCAAGGAGGACATATATGCTGTCAGAATGTGACAGTAGGGCATATGAACTTGGCCACTAGTCACGTATCTGGCTGAGTAAATAATGGTGGAAAAGATATGTAGGCTAATGTCAATATCAAACCTATGACACAGGGCATAGAGAAGAAAAGAGTGGAATGGGCGCATCATCGCGATGTCACGAGTGCTCAGTGGTACAATGCAAAAGACTAAGACCCTATAAAGGGCGTAGTCCTGGACTCGAAGGGTAATTGACCTAAACTGGGTCACAGTGGGTACTCGCTCACCCCAAAAAAAATACGAATAAATCGTATCAAGAGTAATATGCGAGTAGCGATCTCCAAATGGTAGATCCCTAGGAGGATAGCACTGAAAGGGATAGGTAGATGGCCGTATCTCCAAAAAGTCCCGGATGACAGTAGGGGATAATGTGATATCAGTGCCAGCTGCCCTAGTAGTATAGGTAAGGTCGTCTACTTTCACTAGGTTGTTATAAAATTTGGCACACAAACTTATGTTTACTGGACTAGTACATTCAACAAGGTTCCGCAAGTTATAGTGGTTTATAGCCTCTATAGCTGGAATGCAAGAGCGTAAAAAGAACGCTCTATCTACACATTTAGTCCTAATGGCCATGTAGATGGTCGACTCAAACTTAATCCTAAGCTCGTCAGTGGGAAACCTAGGGTCAATGCTAGGAGTGGAGGGTCCAGCACCAGATTTAGAACGTTTCCTAATTTGTGAAGCAACAGTATACTAATTAAAAGACCAGACATGTAACAAGAAAACATTTAAAAAGAAAACAAGAATTTTACCGAGGAGCCATCGCAGAATATATTTAGAAATGACGACCCCGGTTGATTCGCACAGCGTATTAACCGCAGAACGAGGGAAAATTTAATTTTAAACACTTTCGTAGTAAAGCTCGGGAGGAGCCTTGACAAAAGCGAAAGATTTGTGATGCAAATAGAGGGGGCACCCCTGCCCCCTATATATAGGGGGTTCCGGGCTCTCGGATCCATTCCGGGCGCCCGGGGTCAAGTGGGGCGGGGCACCCGGAGTCCCTTCCGGGCGCCCTGGTGAGACGTGGCAGGTCCAACCAACGAGCTCCACGTGGCGACGATGCGTTCAGGATAAAATTGCCTCCCGGGCGCCCGGATCCCCTCCGGGCGCCCAGACCACCTTTCTCCAGAGATTCCTTCTCCTGCAAGACAAGGTTAGTCCGAGGCAAATATATAATATGTTTCCTGCAAAATAAAGTGTTTGCACAGTTTTATAAATTTAATATCAAGAGTATGACTTAGATTCCATCTTTCCGAGACCGGAATTTAGTCACGATCTCGACTTAGATATCCGAAATGGATGTAAGCCGGATCGACGCCTAATGTTCCCTTCCCGGGAACGCGCCCTCACAGTCACTCCCTTCCAGTGACTTACCTTTACAATCCTGCCAGACGTCCGGTCAGCCCTTCGACCCGTCTTGACTTATCGCCAGCTATCCGGTCAGCCCATCGACCTAGCTGGACTTCGTGCCAAATGTCCGGTCAGCCCTTCGACCCATTTGGACTTCTCGCCAAGCGCCCGGTCAGCCCGTCGACCCGCTTGGACTTCTCGCCAAGCGTCCAGTCAGCCCGTCGACCCGCTTGGACTTCTCGCCAAGCGTCCAGTCAGCCCGTCGACCCGCTTGGACTTCGTCTGCACACTCGATCAGAGTGTTAGACAACGACAAACCTAACTTAACTTGATTTTTCATTCATCAAGACCTGAGTTAGACCGTTAGTGCTAACCGCACCAACACCTTTTAGATATCTGAAGATTCGTTTAATAAGTTTGAGATGAGACTACTTAGCACAAGTTTGATATCTAGCACAAATATTAACTACAAATAGTATATCAGGTCAGCTTGTAGTTAGATATAATAGACTACTTATGTCACTTCTATAATACTTTAGGTCTATTGGTGTTCCATTATGATCACTATCTATATTTTCATTTACTACCATTAGTGTTTTTATTTCTTTAGCATTATCCATTCTAATTTTTTTAAGCAATTCCTTTGTAAATTTTTCTTGATAGACGTAATTGCCTTCATTAGTTTGTTTAATTTGTAAGCTTAAAAAGAAGGTTAACTTACCTACTAGACTTATTTCAAATTATTGCTTCATTAAGTCAATAAATTCTTGAAGTTTGAGTTTATAGATCCAAAGATTATGTTATCGATGTAGACTTGGATGATAAAAATATCAGATTTAAAGGTTTTTACAAACAAGGTTGGATCAATTCAACCTTGTTTGAATCCTTTTGAAATCAGATGGGTGGATAATAATTCATACTAAGCCCTAGGTGCTTGTTTTAGATCATATAATATATATTTTTTAATTTAAAAACATAATCAAGGTGTTCTAGATTTTCAAATCCAAGTGGTTAACCTACATATACTTCTTCTCTTATTAGTCCATTTAAGAAGGTTGATTTGACGTGTATTTGGTAGAGCTTAAATCCTTTATGAGCTGCATAACTTAATAACATTCTAATGGACTCAAGTTTGGTTACTGGGGCATAGGTTTCATCATAGTCAAGCCCCTCTACTTGACTAAATCCTTTAGCTACTAGTCTAGCTTTATTCCTTACAATTTTCCCCTTTTCATTTAACTTATTCCTAAATACCCACTTAGTCTCTATGAATTTCTTATTCTTAGGTAGAGGAACTAAGTCCCGGACTTAGTTTCTTTCAAATTGGACTAGTTCTTCCTGCATGGCAATGATCCAGTCTGGATCAACCAAGGATTCTTCTACTATTTTGGGGTTAACCTTAAAAATTATGGATATTTGACTTGGTTTCTAAATGAGGATCTAATTTAAACCCTTAGTTCCAAATCATTTTTTATTTGATCAATTGGGTGGTCTAAACTTTCTCTTATTGTTCTATACTCAATTTGTGTTTGTGGTTGATTTTATTCATCTTCATCTATTGAACTTTCACTTCCCCCCCCCCCCCCCCTAGATCAGTACTCGCTCAAACGAAATAATTGGTTGATATTGAGGTTGAGTTGAATTAGGTTCTTTAGTAATTTCATCGAATTTTGCATTGGTTGTTTTATCAATTCTTGGAGTAGTTTTATTGTAAACTCTATATTTCTACTATTTAGGGAATACCCTATAAAGATTCTATTTTTTATTTTTGAGGAAAATTTTTCTAAGTATTCTCTTGTGTTTAATATGTATACAGGACACGCAAATACCTTAAAGTATTTAATATTTGGTAATCTATTATAGTAAATTTTAAATGGGTTTTATTTTGTTTTTTTATTAATCGTTGTTCTTGTACTAACAGCTTCTGCCCAGAAATATTTTGATAGTTGGTATTCATTTAGCATTGTCCTAGTGGCTGCTTGGAGAGTTCTATTTTTCCTTTCAACTATTCTATTTTGTTAAGGTGTGTTAGGACACAAGAATTCTTAATGGTACCTATTTTCTAAGCATAATTTAGTAAACTTATGATTTTTAAACTCCCCACTGTTATCACTCCTAATTCTCTTGATTTTTAAATTTTTTTCATTTTTAGTTTATTTATAAAAATGACTAAATATTTCAAATATTTCATCTTTATTTTTTAAGAATTTTATCTAAGTGAATCTTGAGTAATCATCAATTATTACTAGATAGTATAACTTTCTATTAATGGATTTAATCCCATGTGAGTCAAATAAATCTAAGGTGGTGTTTGGTTTAGAGGTTTGGAAATGAGGAAATGGATTCATTCCCAAACCTTGTGTTTGGTTGATGGGAATGAAATCAAGATTTTGGAATGAAATCCAAAAATTTGGGTATGGATGAAACCCACCCCCTCCCTTGGGTTTTGATGGAATGAGATTAAAAATTAAGTTTTGGACGAAAATACCCTTAGTATATTTGTTCAATTTTTCTTTCATTTCACTCTCTCCTTATTCTATCATCACATTTTCTCTCTCAACATACTTTCTCTCTCTTTATTCTCTCTCATCACACATTCTCGGCCATTTTCTCTCTGTATTCTCTCTCATCACACACACTCTCATATTTTCTCTCTCTTCATTCTCTCATTTTTTCATCATACTTTCTCTCTCTTCAATCTCTCTTACCATACTCTCTCTCCATATTTTATCTCATCACACTTTCTCTCTCTTCATTTTCTTCCATCACACTCTCTCTCCTCATTCTCTCTCATCACACATTCTCTACCATTTTCTCTCTGTATTCTTTCTCATCACACACTCTCTCATTATTTTCTCTCTCTTCATTCTCTCATTTTTTCATCATACTTTCTCTCTCATCATACTTTCCCTCTCCTTAAACTCTCTTACCATACTCTCTCTCTCCATATTTTCCCTCATCACACTTTCTCTCTCTTCATTCTCTTCCATCACATCCTCTCTCCTCATTTTCTCTCATCACACTTTCCATCTCTTCATTTTTTCCCATCACACTTTCTCTCTTATCACATTTTCTCATCATACTTTCTCTTCTCAATCTCTCATATTCTCTCATCATACTTTCTCTCTCTTCATTTTTCCCATCACTCTTTCTCTTTCAACACACTTTCTCTCTCATCATACTTTTTCTATTCTCAATCTCCCCTATAACGCTCTCTCTCCTCATTTTCTCTTATCACACTTTCCCTCTCTTCATTTTTTCCATCACACTTTCTCTCTCATCATATGTTTCTCTCACATTCAATTTTATCTTCCATCTAATTTTTTCTCTTATTTTCCTCTAAGGGTAAAAAAGGAAATTTAAGTTCATTCCGATTGAAAATATTCAACTAACCAAACATTATTTTTAGGAATGATACCCAAGCTCATACTCATTTCCATTCCACAATACTATGATACCCATCCTTATTCCGATTCCTAGGAGAGAACCAAACGCCACCTAAATGTATTAATTCAAGGGTTGAATTAGTTTGAGTTTGATTAGTTGGTTTGTGGGTTGATTTAGTCTATTTTCCATGTTGACAAGCATTACAGATTGTTATGTTTATATTGAGTAGTTTGGTAGTCCTCGAATTAAGTCATTTAGTTTGGTGAGGTTTCTAAAGTTAGTGTGGGGCATTCTCCTATGCCACAACCAATTTTCCTTTTTCTGTGTCAAGTGACACTTAAGTGAGGAGCTGGCTAGGTTAGTTGTATAAATGTTATTATTTTTAAGTCTTTTTAATTTTATTGTAGTGTCTTTCATATGTTTAATTACACATTTAGTGGATGTAAACTTAACCTTATACTCTAAATCACACAATTGATTGACATTGAGTAGGTTAAATTTGAAAATTTCAATAAGTAGTACTTTATGAATAATGAAATTGAATTTTAGTTCAATATTACCTATTCTAATTACCTTTAGTTTGCCATTATTTCTAAAAGTAACTATTCCTAGTCTCTTGAAGGATAATTTTGTAAATATTGCTTGATCCCCAGTCATGTGTTGGGAGCAACCACTGTCCAATATCCATTTAGATTCCTACAATGAGTAGGAAAAAAATTAGCTCTAGTGTGAACTTTGTTTAACTTAATTTGAAATTATTAATTTGAATTTAATTTTGATTTGATTTGAATTTAAATTGAATTTAATCCTTATTCATCTCACCTGATCTATATTTTCAATCAGGAAATTTTATAATTTTATGAGATGAGTTAAGTTGAATTTTAGGGTTTGGTTTAACTTGTGTTAGATTCAAATTTAGCTGTGGGTCAAACAAACATACATTCTTTGGATAAACCTCTAAGCTGTAGTGAGTCACCTGGATATCATTAGAGTAACCATGCCTTTAAAATTTTTTAAATAGTCCTATCCACTGAACTTAGTACAAAACTTTGGTCTAATCAGTTAAGATTAGTAAGGGGTACCTTCAGTTAGTTCCACTAAGCCAAATGTACCAAGTCAAAGCTATATCTTCCTAGACATGCATAAACAGAGTTTTCCTAACCTACTATCATTCAAAACTTTCCAGTATCGTTTATCAGGTTAAACTTTTGTCCCTACTTAAATTAGTCCTAATTACCCAAATGGGCAAATTATTATTTTTATAGGTGCCAACTAATTTGGAGTCTCCCCCTGAATTATTAAACCTCGGAGTTAGGTTTTAAGGCTTGTGTCGATTTTCTTTATAGTTATAATAGTCTTGGTTATAGTTTGAGTTTAGACTTATTTTGTTTTTGTTTAATTTTTAGTTTATTTGATTTTATTTTTTAGGGTTTAGTTTTTGAGGTTGTGAGTGATTTATTTGATTTATTTAGATTTACATAGTGAATTTTATTTTTTTGGTACATAGTATTGATTGAGTCATACTTGCGTGGTTAGACACGCTTTCGGAATACAAGATTTAGTTAATTTTAAATTTTGAGTTAGAGTTAAAAATGATTTAAATGTTGAGTTAGACTTGTATCCGAATCCAGATTTATTATACACAACTCTTTGAGATCCAAGTATCATATTTAGATACTTGGTTCCTGAGGTAAACTTTTCTAACTATTCTTTTAACTCCTTAACTTAATTTTTTAAAACAGAATTTGTAGGATCGAGACGTGCTAGAAGGGGGGGGGGGTGAATAACAGTCATGACTTTCATGTTCATTTTTCGCAAAACATAGAATGCACAGCGGAAATAAAGAAATAGCCAATTGCAAACACACCAAGATTTACTTAGTTCCAAGCCTGCGATAACTCCTACTCCAAGGCCCGCAATCATTAATCGCTTTCATTAGGCAATCATTATAATATCAAAAAATCTTTACAAGTTTAGATTACAAAGATGAAGCGTACAAGTTTTGCATAAAAAGAAATTGGTTACTGACGATTTGGAGAAATTGATCTTCTGGCTTGATCATCGTCGGAGAAGCGTTTAGATGTTTCTGGAGTGAGCACAAGAGCTCAAGTTATTCCTGAATAATATATTATCACGAAGTGCAGGTTGAGGCCTTCTTTTATAGCCAAGTTGAACCTAATCCAGATCCACTGATCTCGGGATCAAGTTTGACTCAACGCTAATCGATCGACCGATCCCCCAGATCGGTCAACTGAACCCGCTTGAATTTGCCCAGCTTCTTGTTCAAATGCTGCCACTCCAGATAAGTTTCATTCGGTCATTTGATACCGCCGTTCGATCGACCGAACCCTCGATGCTCCTTGGCTTATCTAGTCCGATCAGTTTATCCACCATTCGGTCGATTGAACCTCCCTATTCGATCGATCGATCCCTCGGTCTACACTTCATCGCAAGCTAAAATATGATCTTCTAGCTTGGTGGTTTTGTTGACCGATCCGGACATTCGATCGACCGAACAAGGCAAAATTTGAACCTGTAAAATTGTTAGTTGTTAGGATCCTTAGCGGTCAGCTAGAAAGAGGGGGGGGGGTGAATAGCCCCTGCACAAATTAAGCAAACGAACCTTTCTCGACTTATAACTTAATTAAAATAACACTTGCATAAGAATAATAAAAGAGACTAAATGGAAAGAGGCACAATAGGTTTTCTTGGTTACAACCAGGGAAGTTGTTAATCCAAGGTAGATGAAGTTACACTAATTTCTCCTTCAGGCGGAGAAGCCTCTTTACAGTATTGAACGCACAGAAATAAAAGCTAAAAAGAAAACTGAACGAATACAAGTGTTGTTTCTCTTTTTCTTGTTGTATTTAGTATCTGCGAGCATGGCTGCTTATATAGCCCTGCTTAGGGCGCCTGGAATGGTTCTAGGATCCTGGAATGGGATAATATTTTTCCCCCGACGCAACGGTACATGCCACGTCGAATGTGGCTAAGTTTTGGGTTCGGGGCGCCCCGGACTGGTCCGGGCACCCTGAGCCCCAGAAGTCAGCCTTTTGCTGACTTTTGGTCCCGACCTCCTGCTTTGGTTCCACTTTCAACGGTTCGGGTCTTTTGCTCCGGCTCCGCTCACTTAGGTGATTTCGGCCATCTGGAATAGGGCTCACCCAAATCCAACTTCCGACCTTCTCGAGCAAGCTTCCGCTCTGGCTTCTCGTCCCTCGGAAACGCCACGTGCCTCCTTCTCATTCGCCCGCGTACTCTTCCGCAACATCTCGTCCCTCAGACGCATCGAGCCTGTCGGCTCTCTCCCGTGTTGTCCTTCTCGCTAACTGTATTTTTTGCTCGACTTCCTGTGCTCCTAAGTTCCTGCACACTTAGACACAGAGTTAAACACAACAGTACCTAACTTAACTTGTTTGATCACATCAAAACTACCTTGGAGTACCAACAATATCCTCCTTTTTGATGTGAGCAACCCAAGTTAAGTTAGGGTAAACCAACATAATGTAAAAGAAATAAATTTAGCAATAAAGTGCAAAAATTTTAAAAAGTTTAAACTACCTCCCCCTAGACTTAATCTTCCCTTCTCGCCCTTTGATCACATAAAAAATGGGGTACAAAAAAAAAATCTAAGGGTAACTTTTCAAAAATAAGAAAGTTTTTAGTTTAAAAAAAACTCTGATTTTCCAATATTTTGAAAACTTATCAAGTTTTTGAAAACTTTGAAAATAACTTTGATATCACTTAAAAAAAATTTGCAGTAATTTTAGAAACTTTAAGTTTTGCAAAAAAAAAATTCTAAGTAAAAACAAATGTTTGAGTAACTATTTAAACCATTAATTACAATTAAATGGTTTATCAGTTAGTTAATTAAATATTTTATTTCATTAATTGACTTCTAGACTGTGGCGAGACACTAGGTCTTCTTGGTTATTGGAGCAACAACCACTTTCTAGATAAAGTCTCTTAAGGAAATCAAACATTTAATCTACTCTCTGAAAGCCTTAACTTTAAAGTTTTAATCCAAGAATGATTTTAGAACCCAATATAAGTTCTAGCCTACTGGATTAATTAATAATTTTTTAGGAACATATTTCTTTGAAAATTTTCTAATTTGCCCCTTGTGGCAATTTATGTACCAATTTAGACCATTGAATTTTCTAATACCTTTATTATATGAGCATGTATGATTTTTCAAGTTCTTTATTTCTTTTTACAAATTATCATTTTTTAATTTTATTTTATCAAAATTTTCTAATGGATGAAATTTGGCTAGAATCAATTTTAACTCATGGTTTTCTTTTTCTAGCTTACAGTAATCCTTTGACAATAATTTAACAAACTTGAATAATTTATCGGGAGGCAGAGATCGTACCTGACTTACCTTGTCGATCCCTTCATCCGTAGCTCTCCCTGAACTACTGCTTTTATTCGATGTAGCTCCCCCTTCATCGATGCTCTCGATGCTCATTTCGGACGAGCTTGCTTCATTTTCATCTTCATGATGACTTGCCACTAACGCAAGTCCGACGATGGCTTCAATTTCTGATTCGAACGACGTTTCATCCCACGTTGCCTTTAGCGTTTTGTACTTGTTAGATTAGATAGGCTTCTTGTTCTTGCCCCTGTCCTTGTTCTTCAACTTATGGCAGTTATCTTTAACATGCCCTTCTTCATTGCAGTGGTAGAATTTGATTCTTCTTTTCTTTCTATCCTACAGATGGTTAGTTTTTTAAGATTTAAATAATTTTTTAAATTACCTTACTATCATTGTCATTTCGTCATCGTCGTCAGAGAGGATTCTGAATCTAGTTCATCCATCTTCGGTAATATTGTGCTTCATCTCCTTGCACATTTCATTTTATGGACTTCAAATGTTGAAAACATTTCTTCTAAGGTGACAGATTGTAAATCTTTTTGATATAGTAAGCATCTACTAATGATGCCCACTCGGTAGTTCTAGGAAATACATTAAGTGCGTACCTTAGCGAATCTCGGTTGCTTACCTTTTCTTCAAGATTCGCGAGTCCGGTGATTAGTTCCTTCATTCTCAAGCAAAGATGTGCAACAGTTTCTTCTGCTTCCAATTTTATGTTACTCAGCTGGTTCCTTAGCAAATCCCGTCTCGTGAGCTTGGCTTCGAACATCCCTTCGTGTAGCTCAAGGAACCTCTCCCAAAGCTCCTTTGCTGAGTTGTAGGCGTCGATCTGGTTAACTTCTTGTGGCGGTAGGATACTCAGCAGATGGAACTCTGCTTTGCAGTTTGCCATGAAGTTGGCCTGCTCTTTCTTCGTCCACTGGTATTCTTCCTTACCTTCGGGTGCTACAAAATCGAACTTTATTATTAAAAGAAATTCTAAATCGATTTTAAAAAATACTTTCATTCACTTTTTCCATCTTGCGAACTCTCCCTCGAACTTTGGTGGGTAGATGCTTGGTCCGACCATCTCATGTGCTTCATTTGGCGGTTAATCCTCCTGAAGCGTCTTGTCTCTGATACCACTTGTTAGGACCCTTGGTGGCCAGCTAAAGGGGGGTGAATAGCCCCTACACAAATTAAGAAAACGAACCTTTCTCGACTTATAACTTAATTAAAATAACACTTGCATAAGAATAATAAAAGAGACTAAAAGGAAAGAGGCACAACAGGTTTACTTGGTTATAACCAGGGAGGTTGTTAATCCAAGGTAGATGAAGTCACACTAATTTCTCCTTCAGGCGGAGAAGCCTCTTTACAACAATGAACGCACAGAAACAGAAGCTAAATAGAAAACTGAATGAGTACAAGTGTTGTTTCTCTTTTTCTTATTGTATTTAGCTTCTGGGAGCAAGGCTGCTTATATAGCCCTGCTCGGGGTACTCGGAAGGGCTCCAGGTGTCTGGAATGGGATAATATTTTATCCTCGATGCAACGGTACATGCCACGTCGAATGTGGCTAAGTTTCGGGTTTGGGGCGCCTCGAGCCCCAGAAGTCAGCCTTTTGCTGACTTTTGGTCCCGACCTCCTGCTTTGGTTCCACTCGTAACGGTTCGAGCCTTCCGCTCCGGCTCTGCTCGCTTGGGTGATTTTGATCATCCGGAATAGGGCTCACCCCAACCCAACTTTCATCTTTCTCGAGTAAGCTTCCGCTCCGACTTCTCGTCCCTCGGAAATGTCGTGCGCCTCCTTCTCGTCCACCCGCGCACTCTTCCACAGCACTTCGTCCCTCAGACGCACCAATCTCGTCGGCTCTCTCCGGTGCCATCCTTCTCGTTAGCTGCATTTTTTGCTCGACGTCCTGTGCTCCTAAGTTCCTGCACACTTAGACACAGGGTTAAACACAATAGAACCTAACTTAACTTGTTCGATCACATCAAAACTACCTTGGGGTACCAACATTAGTTTCTTGTAAAATAGAGTTAGAATAATGGGCAAACAGTATAAAATGTAACTTTGATAGTCTTCGGACTATCCAGTCTTGACTTTGAGTTTGGATGAAACTCTAGGTTGGACCGACACCTACTGTTCCCCTCTTCGGGGAGCACGTCCTCACCTACTCCTCTCATTAGAGTTTACCTTTTTCCAGACTGGTCCTCCAGACCGTTTGAACTTTTGCTCAGCGTCCCAGATGTCAGGATTTTATACTGAACGCCTGATCCTGACTCGTCCAGTCTTACACCTGGTGTCCATGACCCCTAGAATTTTCAGCTAGAGTTCTCGACTCTAGGATTTTGCCTAATGTCCTCGACCTGCCAAGACTTCGCCTAGTCTCCCAAACCAGGAGTTTGTTGCCTAACCGCAGCTAGAATTTTTCATAACCTAGGGTTACCTCCCCCTAGGACCTAGGGTTGCCTCCCTTTAGGGTTTTCTACCTGCCTAGAATCCACTAAGACTTTTTCCTAAGAACACTTAGGATTTTCTTGCATGCTCAATCATACTTGTTAGATCACAAGACATCTTAACTTTTGAACCCTTTGCTATTATCAAAACTCAGATTCGATTGTTTAGTGCTCCCTGCACCAACATAATTTTCTTCCTCAAGATTTACAGCTTGAGTTAAATTTCTATCTTGAACTTGGTCAGTTAAAGAGATCAAGCTCAGTTGTTCCTTAAAGATGTTATTTTCCTTAAGGAGGAGTTTAGCATGTTCCTCAAGTTTAGTTAACTTTTTGTTTAGGCATGAAATAATTTTAAAGAAATTTATAGTATAATTAAATTTTACCCCAGTTGGTTTGTTTAGACCATATGCGGATCCATTTCTTGATTCGAATTCTGAGTCATCTTCTTGATCCATTTTACCTCTAGTTGCCATCAGTGTGAGGTAACTCGCTTACTTCAGTTCGTCAGCTTCTGATTCATCCGAAGAAGACTCATCCCAAGTCATCTTCAATGCTTTCTTTTACTTCTTGATCTTGTCTTCGTTCGGGCATTTGTGTTTGAATTGCCCATTCTTGTTGCAACCATAGCATGTAACATTTGCCTTTGAGTTGTTGGATGCAGGCTTGGACTTCTTCTTCATGTTGCATTTGGTGAAGCTTTTCTTGCATCTAGTGAAATATACTCAATTATTTGATAAAAAAATATATTCGATTATAGTTTAAAGTACTAAATTTAAAAGGAACTATTTTATTTTTGTACTTTTTTAACCTAAAAAATATGAGGGGTAATTAGGTAATGATGTTAGATAGTTGAAGCAAACAAAACTTTATATGTAAGGAGGGGAAATAAAGTTTTTTGAATATGAGCACTATATACAAAGTTGAAGTTGTGGTTAGATTTTTTTTTTCCAATTTACTCTATACACTACAAAAATAACAATGAATAACGATTGAATTTTTTATCATAATTCTGTCAGTATTTGGACTTACCGACGGAATAATGACGGAATACGTGATATTAGAAATAATTTGGTCAAAAATGTAATTTATTGACGAAAATGATATTCAGTCAGTATTCACCGAAGGAGTTTAAATTCTGTAGATAAATTTTAACGATGGAATAGTTAATTCCGTCTGCATACATAAACGGCGGGGTAACAAAATTTATCGACTGAATTTAAATAAGTCAGTAAAATTACTGAATGAATCCATAATTCAGTCGATAAAATACTAACTAAATTAACAATTAAGCCGATAGTTTCCGTCGGTATTTATCGATTAAATCGTTAGTTCAATTGGTATTATATCAAAATTTTACTGTACAAATTCGATATTTTATGATGAAATGGTGATTTCCATCAAAAATTACCGACAAAATAGTTATTCCATCGGTAAAATTTAATAAAAATTTTAAAAAACCCACTAATATTTACAACATGATACAATTTTCATATAAATAAAAACCATCTTAAATGATGGCAACACAAATACAATCCACACATGAATCACAAACCATACAATATACTCACAAATAGAACATGCTCACAACATACAAACAATCAAACTGTTCAAAATTCAATACAAAACATAAACATAACTATCCAAATGTCCAAAATTCAATAGAAAACATAATCATAACTATCCAAATACAAAATGCTTACAAAATCATAACTATCCAAAAGAGAATGACAAATATCTAATGTCCAAAATAAAATATCCAAAATACTTACTATAATACATCTCCTATACATATATCCAAATATAATCTAGTAAAAGTCAAATACAAGAGATTATGATTAGAATGAATCGATGCAAATATAATATATAACACAAAAATTATAATATGTAACTAATTTTACATTAAAAAAAGTACCTAGATTATATTTTGGATATCCAATGATGACGATGATGGTGAATGTATCAATACAGACTCCTGAAAAAAATGTAATACAATAGAAGATAAATATCTAATAATATCCAAATAGAATAAATATATTTTGCTTAATTTATGTATGATAAAAAAATCAAGTTGTAGTTGTTCATACCTCAGAATAATCTAATCATCAGCAGAGTCTGATGGGTCTCGAGTCTCATGTGACTCAATATCATGCTGTGACTAGGACTGCTATAACTACTCCCATCTAGTAATGACTGTTCGCATCTGGGCCAATGCCTGCTCCTGAGCAGCCTACCTCTCCTCCCACCTCTGATCTATCGTAGTCATTTGAGTCTTTAATTCTTGATTTTTTTTTTTCTTAATGACTCCACCTCAGAAGAAGAAGAAGAGGAGGAACTAGCATGATCCCTAGGAGTCCTCAATCGATCAAATACTACCTTGGCCTGGGAGCCAAGGCCGTAGAGGGAGGAGTTCTTTGTCCTTCCACCCACAACATCATAATAAATATCATTTATTTGCTGGGTGGATAGATCTTGTGACTCCCCTTCCTCTACCGGTGGCTGAGATGCCTGAACCACCTTACTTGTCATTTTCTCCTGTGTGAAAAATAAATATACGATTTATATCTTGTACACAATTACTAAAACTAATTAATCATTATTAACGATTAAATTTAATAATTCAGACCCCAATGTTCTTAGATCGACTATCAACATATGTGCCATCCTTTCTCTAGTGAGTCTTGAGAAAGATCTCCAGGCAAGTGGGTTGTCTTTCTAAAGAATGCTCCTATATATACAAATAAGTTGGGCCAAAATTATAAAAGTTTGTTAATAAATAAAAAGTTTATTTATATAACTTTAAATTAGACTCACCATATCCATAGCGTACTCAACAATGGATTGGTATCCTGATGTATGCTAAGCGGATCCGGTGTTCGTGGCTCTGTATTCCTATCTTCTCGACCTTTTTGAGCCTTTACCTACCATCTCTTTGCAAACCAAGTGGCTATCCATGCACCCCAGATCTCGTCAAATATATAAGCCGGCCTTGTATCATTCCTTCTTATATAATATAAGAGGTCTTTATACAATTTGACACAATAAATATTCCAAGTTGCTGCAAATTTTGGCTCGTGTCCATCCTCCCATGTATATTTTTTTTAAAATTAAAAATTTAGTATATTAAAGGATAAATATATTGTATATATTTAATTTACTTACCACAAATTCATTATAATAAAAATCCTTCATCTCCTGGTCTACATGTCTCCATGTAGTACCAAAAATGCATACTTTTTCTTTAAATTTCCTGCTAATATATATCGCTACTTGATGACTATCTAGAGTAAACCTGCATATAAAAAATATTAAGGCATAAGATATATGTTATAAATAAAGAATTTAAATTACTAATAATAAAAAAATACTTATGACTCTCCAACCACCCTAAGTACTGTAAATCCACGGAGTGGTGCTGGATAGTCTGCTATGATATATAGTATCTACAAAATAACATTATAGTATATCATAATAAAGTTTACTAACATGTTAATTAAACAGCAAAACATGATTGAAGCATAACTTACTTGATAAATAATAGTGCTAAAATTTAATCAATGCTAGACTCTGGAAGTATTTCTACTCAATATTAACAGTTTTTAAGTCATCGTCGCTAGATTCTGTTAGTTCAACAAGATACTCACTGCTGGATATCTCTCCATTATTTATCTCCTCGTAAGTGACATTAACATCTACAAGTAATTGTGATGTAGATTGGAGTTGTGAATCAACTGAATATCTTTCTACTTTGTCATTCTGAAATGCATCATGGTTTTGAGTAGTGATGGTGTTCGACATTTCTATGATCGAACGAGACTTCATGCGACAAACAGACAACTATTCACTAGATCTTCTTCTCTTCGTAGGGTATTCAAGATAAAAAACTTGACTCGCTTGTACCCGAAAAATGAAAGGTTCAAACTTATTGAACCTTCTGTTTGCATTAACTTCAACTAAATTATAATTTGGATGTATTTTGATACCTGTTCTTGGGGTTGGATCATACCATAAATATTTGAACAACACACACTTTTTTATAGGTAATACAGGATATTCAACCTCTATGATTTCCTCAAGTCTACCATAGTAATCAAACTTAGTGTTATTGTTGTTGATAGATCCTTTAACGCAAACATCAGAATTATAAGTTAATCTCCGTGAATCTCGTTGTGTCTCGTGGAATTTGAGACCATTAACATAGTAACCAGAGTAGACCATTATTTGACGGAGGAGTCCTGATGTAAGATTTAGAGTTGTCAGATGGGCCAACCTGTGGTAGGGTGGGTCGGCCCATGGCGGGCCAACTATTTGGCGGGGCAGAGTGGGCCAACCCGTCAACTTGGCGGGTTGGGAAATTTCCAACCCAACTCAATCCAAGGCGGATTGTGAGTTTGGAGGGCCAACCCACGGGCCCATCAACATTCTTTAAAAAAATTAAAAAAATATTTCATATCTTCAACACTTTACTTCGAAAAAATTTCATCAATCAAATGTATCTATAAACATATATTTTGAATATAAATAAACACAAATGAGTACTTATGTTGGATGAAAAGTACTAATTTTATTTTAAAATTATAACAAAGAAAGATAATAAATTGACATAAAACTTAGCTTACATGTGTTTCTCAACCCGTGAGCCAACCCAAGCCCGTCGCGGGCCGACTTGCGCGGGCCGACTTGCGCGGGTCGGCCTGCGACAGACTTGGGTTGATAAAATTCTAACCCAATCCACTTAAATTGTTTGGCAGGGCGAGACAACTCGACAGGGCCAACCCAAATTGACAGCTCTAGTAAGATTTAATATTTTATCATCTTACACATTTGATATTCTATGGTCTTTCACCTATCAAAATAGTTATGATATAAATTATGACCAGACTTAATTTAATGAAGAATTATAAAAATTTCTCTTACATATATTTGAAATCATAATGCAAATTCGGTCTCTAATTTTTTAGCTACCTCACTTGTACCCATTGATGAATTTATAGATATAATTATTGTTCATACACGCTGTGAAAGAAGATAATTTTAAGACAATTAGGATATCATGAAAACAAATATAATGAGATAAATGTTTGATTAGAGAAGTTAACTTATTTTATGTATGGTTTGATCTCATCACAGTTTAAGAGTATGTATGTTCTTGCTTTAATCATCTAGAAATAGATGCATCCATTGGTTTCCCAGAAAATTAAGCATCGATGGGTCTATATTCTAAGCATCATTAAAATTTCTAGGATATTTGCGATGTCTAGTTTTAGCATTATCAGTAAAATAATAGGAGCAGAAGGAAGATGCTTCCTCAACTAGATAAGCATTACATATTAACCCCTCAACTCTTGCTTTGATACGAACATTATTCTTTAATTTTCTCAAAATCCATTCAAATGGATACATCCATTTGTACAGCATAGGACTAGCTATTCGTGCCTCATATGGTAAATGTGTAGGATCAAAAATAATTTAGATATCTCCACAATGACATGATATTGTCCACTTTAGGCCTAAGCCCTCATGGTTTTGCTCTTGGGCTCTACCTAAAAGGCCTCATACCAATGGAGATATCTTTTCTCTTATAAATCCATGATCTTTCCCATGTGTTTGCAATATGGGACTATATTTGCAACCTTACAACCCCAACAATCCCCCCCTCAAACAAAGGACCACAGGCTTCCCACGTCCGATCCTCAACCCACCAGGTCTTTCTGCCCTCGGTCCACCCGACCTACTAGGACTTCCTTGCCTAGTCACAACTAGGACTTCCTGTCTGGTGTCTGGTCCTCTTGATCTGAACATAGGAGCCCCCACTTTCTTTGTTCGAGGTCAATATTGTACCCACATGGCTCAATCAGATCATAGCTCTTATGCACAGTTGGTGGTTAAACCTTCTGGCAGTCCGGACTCTGATACTAATTGTTGGATCGAGAAGCACTAGAGGGGGGGGGTGAATAGCACTCGTGGCTATTTCGTTCGATTTAAAATGTATCGAGTATTAAAACACAGCGGAAAAGAAAAGAGTGAATGCTAACACAAGGTGGTTACTTGGTTCGGAGCTTGTGGCGACTCCTACTCCAAGGCCCACGATCGTTGATCGCTTCCGGTGGGCAACAACTATAATATCGAAAGTTTGGTACAATAAAGAGTTTACAATTAAGTGTAGTAAAAATAACTTATACCGACAACAAGATTAGCAAAATTAAGGCTCCGGGTCGTCGTGGTGTTGCTACAACACTTCTGGGCGTCTCTTGAGTAGTAGGATGTAGAAAAGTTACTTTTAAATAGAATATTTGACTTACAGCTCGAAACCCCCTTATATAGCCTATTGGAGGCGCCTCAAAGCTCCTTGAGGGCGGCTCCAACGAGCCGAGTTAGCCGTGTGGATTAGCGCTGAACTTTTCTCCTCTGATCCACTTGAAGGCGCCTCCATTGCCACTCCAAGGCGCCTCCAAGCCCTGGTCCGAGGCACCTCCAGCTCCTCTTCACAGCCAGCTGACACTCTGCACCCAAGGCGCCTCCAAGCTCCATGGAGGCACCTCAGACACTGTTCATCTGAGGTGTGACTTGCTCCTTTGTTCCTGCAAAATGTGTTAGTCCCAAACACATACCCTGTAAAATAAAATTAGCACATAATAGTCATAAATAAAATATTGACAGTCTCCGGACTGTCTGGGTCTGACTTTGGATTTCCTACTGGAAACCCTAGGTCGACCCGACGCCTACTGTTCCCTCTGCGGGGAACACGTCCTCACCTACTCTACTCGGGAGATTTACCTGATGCCAGCACGATCCTCCAAATCGACTGGACTTTTACTTGGTGCTCGATGCTTCCAGACTTTCTGCTGGACGCCCGCTCCCCGACCCGTCCAGTCTTCCACCTGGTTCGTGACACCAGGACTTTTCACCTAGGGTTACCACCCCCTAGGACTTTTGCCTGAAGCCCTCAACCCGCCAAGACTTTCCGCATAGGGTTACCACCCCCTATGACCTAGGGTTACCACCCCCTATGACCTAGGGTTACCACCCCCTATGGCCTAGGGTTTTCCACATGCCTAACCATAGTTAGGACTTTTGCCTAAGTACACTTAGGACTTTCCTGGAATCTCATTCAAACTGTTAGATCACAAAACAACTTAACTTTGAACCCTTTTCCATTATCAAAACACGGGTTCGATCGTCGGATGCTTCTCGCACCAACAATCTCCCCCTTTTTGATTATGGCAATTGAAATTCAAAGTTAAGTAAGAACAGACATAAGTAAACAAATGTATAAGTAACAATTTTTAAAGTTTTAGTATAAGCAAGCATAAGTAACCAATTTTAGACGCAAACAAAGCTTAAGCTAAAACTTTAAAGTGTAAGGCTCCCCCTTAATTAGAGCTTTCTTTTGAATTTTATGCTAAGTGTAAGACTCCCCTAGAGCTTTCTCTTGAATTTTATGCTACTCTCCCCCTTTGCCATACATCAAAATAAAAAGAGAGTAAACCAGAGTACTTAGGTATATTTGAAAAAGATTTTGAAAAAAATGTTTAGACATACCTTAAAAAATACTTAGTATTTTGAAAAGAAATGTTCTTGTAAGACTTTTAGCTAAGTCAAAAATATTTGTCATAAATTATTTTAACTTGAAAAATAACTTAGCTAATTTTGTGATATCAAGGCACTTAGTTAAATTTGACAAGCTTTTTGAAATTAGAGGAAACTTTTAGCTAAGTAAATGTTAAGGATTCAGAGAAGATCTTTTAAGATAGCTTTTGAAAAAAATTCTTAGTTATCTTTTGGACTTTAAAAAGTAACTTAGCAAAATTCGAAAAAGTACTTAGGTATCTTTTAAGTACCTTTTTGAAGAATAATTAAGGTAATTAATTTTGAAAATTTTTTAAGAGAATTAACTTTAAGTTAATTATTTTGAGATTTTAATTTAATTTGATTTTAACTTAATTGAATTGAATTGAATTGAATTTTAATTTTAATTTTAATTTAATTGAATTGAATTGAATTTTAATTTAATTGAATTTAACTTAATTTAATTTAATTAAATTTAATTTAATTTTAATTGAATTGAATTGAATTGAATTTTAATTTAATTGAGTTGAATTTAATTTAATTTTTTTAATTGAGTTGAATTTAATTTAATTTAATTTAATTTAATTTAATTTAATTGAATTTAATTTTTTTAAAATTTAATTGAGTTGAATTTAATTTAATTTAATTTTTATTTTTAATTTAATTTAATTTAATTTACTTTTATTTAATTGAATTGAATTGAATTGAATTTTATTTAATTGAATTGAATTTTATTTAATTTAATTGTATTGAATTGAATTGAATTTTATTTAATTTAATTGAATTTGAATTTAATTTAATTTATTTTTAATTTTAGGGTTTGTTTTAACTCTGTGTTAGATTCAGGTTTAGCTTTGGGCTCAGCAAATAGACATTCTTCGGATAAACTTTTGGGCTATGGTGAGTCACTTGGACATCATTAAAGTAACCATGCCTTCAAGATTTTTCAAATAGTCCTATCCACTGAACTTAATACAAAACCTTGGTCTAACTGGTTGGGATCCATAAAGGGTAGCTTCGGTTAGTTCCACTTAGCTAAATGCACCAGGTCGAAGCCATATCTTCCTAGACATGCATAGACTAAGCTTCCCTAACATACTATCATTCAAAATTTTACCAGTACCATAGGTCAAGTTAAACTTGTTTCCTTTCTAATTAGTTCTAAATACCCTGCCAGGTAGCTTGGTTTGGGTTTCCCTACCGGGTAGGTTAGTTTTGGAAGTGCCAACTATTCTGGAGCCTCTACCTAAATTATTGATAATTTTATATAATTTTATTTAATTTATTGATTAGATTTAAGTTTTTACTTTTAATTTAATTATATTATGTTCTTTTAATGATTTATTAGTTTATTAATACAGTTTTTCTTTTGGCTCCCCCTGGATCATAGCCTCGATATGGTCTATTAAGGTAATGTACTTGATCCTTGGGAACCCAATATTGACCAAGTCCAACTTGATTTTCCAAGTTGGACTTGGGTACCCATGCTTGGACCACTTTTCTATTTGTTCTATGCACAAGTGAAAAATACGATCTATACTTCTTTTTAGGCTTGAATCCAATTCTGGATCTGTTGTATACGACCTTTTGTTTTACAAGAATCAGGTCAAGATTCTTGGAACCCAAAGTGAACCATTCCAACGCGGTCTTCAAATCCTTGACTTGAATTTTCAGGTTGGAATTCTCTTCCTCAAGCTTTTGAACTTGAGTCGAGGTTCCAGTCTGAACGGATTCAAACAAGGATTTGGAGTTGGTCACTTCTTTAAGGGTTGTTACCTCTTTCAGAAGTGACTTGATCCGAATATTGGATTTTGCTAATTTACGTAATAAATAATTAACTAAATTGTTTAGACGCGGAATACTTACAGTGGGGTCAGGCCCTTCAGAAACGGATACGGATCCGTGACTTCTTTCTGATTCAGCTTCCGATTCGCTCTCGCTCTCGGACACATTTATCTGGTCCCAGGCCATCAGTGCAAGGAGACTCATCTGATCGAGTTCGTCGTCGTCGTCTTCTGAGGAAGATTCTTCGAATGTTGCCTTCAAGACCTTTTTCTTTCTTTGCTTCTTTACCTCCTTTTGGTTAGGACAGTTGGCCTTAATGTGTCCCTTCTGGTTGCAACCATAACACGTCACTTCGAATTTTACCTTCGAGCTTGATTGGGCTTCCTTGGACTGAACTGCCTTCTTGAGGTCCTTCTTGTTGAACTCCTTCTTCTTCTTGTAGAGCTTCTTTACAAGGTTGACAAGTTCAGCCGTTAGCTTGTTGTCTTCATCGTCTGAGTTAGGTTCTTCATCCGATTCTGGTTCGGTTCTATGCCTTGGTCTTGGTTCGCGTGTTCTGCTTGTACCTGCAACCAAAGCAATTCCCTTCTCGGATGGCTGTGCATTAGTCTACTCATGTAATTCAAACTCAGAGAATAACTCATCTAATTTTATAGAAGATAAATCCTTGGAGACCTTGTAGGAATCTACCATTGATGCCCACAATGAACTCCTCGGAAACACGTTGAGAGCGTACCTTATTATATCTCTGTTCTCGACCTTTTGCCCGATCGCGTGAAGGGAGTTGAGAATGTCTTGAATACGTGCGTGGAGTTGACTTGATGTCTCTCCTTCCTGCATTTTGAGATTATATAATTTATTAAACAATAAATCTCTCTGGCTTACCTTGGTGTCGGAGGTGCCATCGTGCAGTTCGATCAATTTCTCCCATAGCTCTTTTGCGGTTGAAAATGGACCAACTTTGTTAACCTCCTCCTTGGTCAGTCCACACTGGAGGGTGCAGGTTGCTCTGGCATTGGCTTCCACCTTCTTGATTAGGGTTGGTTCCCAGTTCTCGCAGGGTGTAGGTTTACTGTCTTCTTCGGTTGGCAGTTGGAATCCAGTCTTGACGATCATCCACATCTCGAACTGGATCTTTAGGAATATTTCCATTCGTCCCTTCCAGTACCCAAAGTCTTCTCCGGTGAAGAGAGGGGGATGAATGGTGCTGTATCCTTCTTGCTGGGCCATTTAGTTAATATGCAAGCACAAAATAGAGCGAGATGTCCTAAGACTAGGTCTTGGATTAGTAGTGCGGGAATAGAGTTAAAATAACAAGCTCAAGTGGTGATGCACCAATTTCGAGCAAAAATTGATTCGTAAAAAGGAATTAGAATATAGATATTAAGCTAATTCTAATTGACTCCGTAAAACTAAAAATAACCACACAAAAAAATACTTGATTGGTGGTTGCACCAAATAGAAGTGACCCCACTCTGATACCAATTGTTGGATAGAGAAGCGCTAGAGGGGGGGGGGGGGGGGAATAGCGCTCGTGGCTATTTTGTTCGATTTAAAATGTATCAAGTATGAAAATGCAGCGGAAAAGAAAAGAGCGAATGCTAACACAAGGTGGTTACTTGGTTCGGAGCCTGTGGCGACTCCTACTCCAAGGCCCGCGATCGTTGATCGTTTCCGATGGACAACAACTATAATATCAAAATTTTGGTACAATAAAGAGTTTACAATTAAGTGTACTAAAAATAACTTATAATGACAACAAGATTAGCAAAATTAAGGCTCCGAGTCGTCGGGGTGTTGCTACAGCACTTCTGGGTGTCTCTTGAGCTGTAGGATGTAGAAAGGTTGCTTTTAAATCAAATATTTGACTTGCTGCTCGAAACCCCCTTATATAGCCTATTGGAGATGCCTCAAAGCTCTTTGAGGGTGCCTCCAACTAGCCGAGTCAACCATGTGGATTAGCGCTGAACTTTTCTCCTCTGATCCACTTGAAGGCGCCTCCATGGCCACTCCAAGGCGCCTCCATGCCCAAGGCGCCTCCAAGCCCTGGTCCGAGGCACCTCCAGCTCCTCTTCGCAGCCAGCTGCCACTCTGCACCCGAGGCACCTCCAAGCTCCATGGAGGCGCCTCGGACACTGTTCATCCGAGGTGTGACTTACTCCTTTGTTCCTGCAAAATGTGTTAGTCCCAAACACATACCCTGCAAAACAAAGTTAGCACATAATAGTCATAAATAAAATATTGACAGTCTCCGGACTGTCCAGGTCTGACTTTGGATTTCCTACCGGAAACCCTAGGCCGACCCGACGCCTACTGTTCCCTCTACGGGGAACGCATCCTCACCTACTCTACTCGGGAGATTTACCTGATGCCATCACGATCCTTCAGATCGACTGGACTTTTGCTTGGCGCTCGATGCTTCCGAACTTTCTGC
The DNA here is from genome assembly GCF_018446385.1 of Zingiber officinale. Lineage (NCBI taxonomy): Eukaryota > Viridiplantae > Streptophyta > Magnoliopsida > Zingiberales > Zingiberaceae > Zingiber > Zingiber officinale. The sequence goes on from NC_055993.1 coordinate 73,575,176, forward strand.
TGGACGCCCGCTCCCCGACCCGTCCAGTCTTCCACCTAGTTCGCGACACCAGGACTTTTCACCTAGGGTTACCACCCCCTAGGACTTTTGCCTGAAGCCCTCAACCCGCCAAGACTTTTCGCATAGGGTTACCACCCCCTATGACCTAGGGTTACCACCCCCTAGGGTTTTCCACCTGCCTAACCGCAGTTAGGACTTTTGCCTAAGTACACTTAGGACTTTTCTGCAATCTCATTCAAACTGTTAGATCACAAAACAACTTAACTTTGAACCCTTTTCCATTATCAAAACACGGGTTCGATTGTCAGATGCTTCCCGCACCAACAAAATGTACTAGTAAATGTTCCATTGAATCAAACAAATTAGGTGGAAATATGCGCTCTAGCTTACAAAGTATGAGAAGAATGTCCATTTCTAGTTGAAACATATCGACTATCATAATACTCCTCGTTGTCAAATCTCTAAAAAATAGACTCAACTCCGTAAGTGCTTGCAAAACATTATTGGGAAGTAAATCATGAAAAGATATTGGAATAAGTCTTTGCATGAACATGTGGCAACCATGACTCTTCATTCCAAAAATACTTAACTTGTTCATATCCACGCATTGAGCTATATTCAAAGCATATCCATATGTGAATTTGATTTTTTTCAACCAACTATATAAAGCGTGTTTCCCATCTTTGTCTAATGTACGACAAGCTTTTGGAAATTTATTGGTTGTTTCATTCTGATGCAACTCTGGTCTATTGACTAGTTTTTTTAATTCCTCACATGATTTTGTAGTGTCCTTAGTTCTTCCAGGTACATTCATCACAGTGTTGAAGATATTATCAAAGAATTTTTTACCAACATACATCACATCTATATTATGTCGAATGAGTATATACTTCCAATAAGGCAACTTCCAGTAAATGCTCCTTTTCTTCCAATGAAACTTGCACATCCTAACAAGATATTTATTTATCTCATTAGAATTAGGCTGAAATACTAGGAGAAATTCATAACTATCTATTTACTCAATGATATCTTCACCTAAAACATGGACTGTTGGGGGAGGTTTTCTGACTACAACATTCTTTAGAAAAATTTTCTTATTTCATATAAAAAGGTGATCAACTAGTAAAAATTCACTGTGATTATTAAACCAAGATATCTTCCCATTGCAAGGTAATGAAAATGCATCGAGCACTGTCATACAATGTGGGCATGCTAATTTACGAGTCATGCTCCATTCCAATAACATTGAGTATGCTGGAAAATCACTGATCGCCCATAATAAGACAGCATGCAATGTAAAATTAGTTTTACTTGTAATATTATAAGTCACCGACCCTACATTCCATAATTCATTTAGCTCGACAATCAGAAGTTGTAAAAAAATATCTATCTTATCTTTAGAATTAGTTGGACCAGGAATAAGCACAATAAGGAACATAAATTTATTTTTCATGCACATCCATGGCAGTAAATTGTACGATGTTAATATGATTGGCCAAGATGAATATTGTTGTCTCGACTGACCAAATGGTTGAAATCTATTTGCAGAAAATCCCAATTTCATATTACATGGGTTCATTGTAAAGGAGTGAAATATAGAATCAAGATGTTCCCATTCAAGGGAATCACAAGGATGACACCTTATACCTCCTTCATGTTCATGCTCATGATGCCACATCATGTGGCAAGCTGTAGTGGCAGATGCATACAAGCGTTGAAGTCTAGCAATTAACAAAAAATAATACATCACTTTCCAAGTAATATTTTTCTTCTTCTTCCATGGTATGCGAGTACGATGCTTAAAACGAGGGTTAGTATAAATTTTGCATTCATTCAGATCACTGTCTTCATTCCAAAATATCATGCAGTTAATTATACAACAATCAATCTTCTCTACAGGCAAACCTAACCCTTTGATCAATTTCTTTGTTTCATAGAAGCTATTAGTCATTATGTTATCAGCAGGAAGTAACTCTGACATCAATTGATAGATAGCATCGTAACATTTTAAAAAAAAAATGATGTTCTTCTTACATATTCAATAACCTTGCAGTAGCTGATAGTTGAGAATGACTAGAAGGAATGTCTTCCCACACTTCTCTTTCACTACCTTTTAACATTTTATATAGTTGTTGATCTAGATGTTAGTATTTAATCTATATTGGAATAATCAACTGTATTCATCGCCTTGTGAGCCATTGATTGTATTACAATATCAATATTTGTTGATGCTTCAGGTGTGACAACAATTGTCCCAGATGACTAACCACCAGAAGGCCCAATTGGTTCATATAAATAAAGCTCCCCGTGACAGTACCAATTGTAGTAATTTGGCATAAAATCATTTCTACATATATGTACTTTTACAGTATTCTCATCACGGAAAACTATATTTTGATATTTTTATGATTGCATGAACACCGTAACTCGGCACAATTCATACATTCTGGATGACTTTTAGTAAATTTCACAAATTTCTCAACTACAACAATAAAATCATCTATGATAAACCCATTTTCTAATCAATTGTACATCCAAAGTTTGTTCATATGTATTGTTACCTAATGAGAATATAATTTGAAATATTATTAAATTTGTATCATTCGAAATAAGCTTAAATAAAGCATCATGAGCTCAAATTCATCTCATGATTTTCATATCATATTACTGAACCCCCTCTACACTGAAGCAAATGAATGATAAACTTAGAATATAATGGTATTGCTGAGGGTATCATTATAAACTTATAATTCCATGTTATTGCTTAGGGTATCATTATAAACTTATAATTTCTAATAAATCCATGTTATTGCTTAGGGTATCATTAAATGAAATAGCAATACATATAATGAAACTAACTCTAAAAACAAAAGATAATACAAGTAAAACTGTAGTGTCTGAAATCACTTATTTAATTAAAGATATTTATTGGATTAAATTATAATTTAATTAGAATTTAGATTTATTTAATTAAGGGAATTTATTAGATTAATTACAATTTAATTAGATTTTGAATTTATTTAATTAAGGGTATTTATTGGATTAAATTAGAATTTAATTAGATTCAAATTTTATTTAATTAAGGATATTTATGGGATTAATTGTAAGTAATTAGAATTCATATTTAATTATGAATTTATTAATTATATTATGAAGATACAGAATACAAATATATGTAAAATTGGTAAAGAATTATAAATTTTATTATAGGTTATTCATCTAAACAATATAGAAGTAAAATATATATAGTGTACACAAAATTAAATAAAAGATTAATAACTAATCACTATCCTAATATAAACATACGGATTATATATGTGGATATATATAGAATTATATAACCATGGATAAAGATTTCTATTTAGACTTAGTATTAAGTTTTATAAAAATAATATAATTGACTTAGCATTTATAAATCTGTAACTTACGAATTTAATATATGTGGATATATATGTAATTATATAACCATGATATAGATTTCTATTTAAACTTAGTATTAAGTTTTGTAAAAATAATATAAATGACTTAGCATTTATAAATCTATAACTTACGAATTTTATACATGTGGATATATATGGAATTATATAACAATGGATATAGGTTTCTATTTAAACTTAGTATTAAGTTTTATAAAAATAATATGTGCAACTTAGCATTTATAAAATCTAGCTAGTATTTAAATAAAAGTATAAGAATTTATATATAACTTATATGTCTCACGTGAACATACATAACCTATAAAATGTATATGTTGTAGATATTAACTAAGAGCATCCACATCAGTTACCCTATTTAAAGTGTCATGCCCCAGAGGAGTCCCTGTCCGAAAAAAATTTCGGCAGCATCTCCCCTGTACAGCGGACAATCTGAAACTTTTCTACATCTCATATACCTCAGCCACAGGCGGTTGGAATAATAACAATAAATAAAAACACATTCCACACAACCATCCACTCAGTTATATATAATCAAACAAAGTAGTAATACTCTTACTCGAAAACCACCCTACTCAACTACACTCGTAAAGCTCAAAACCGACGAACTCACCTCTTCTGCCGTCTAGGCAGGCATGTAGTAGAGTAAATCCAAATCATACCAAAAGTCCATCCAACGGAAAGATTCCATACAATATCCATATGTAAAGTCCAAAACAAAACTAAAACAAAGTCTGATAGCGGAAAGCTAAAATAAAACAACAACTCAAAAACCAGCAGAGGAGTAGCACTACGTGCTATGGGGACCAGCGACTGGAACTCCCTCCTGACAACATCAACCTGAAAATAACAACAATGGAGGCGGGGTGAGTCCAACACTCAGCAGGTACAATTGATATGCAAAGTAAAGAAACAACACCTAGCACTAATCATGCGTACAGTCTCCTGATAAGAAAGATAAAAATGCATCTGAAGTAAACAGGAGAATACTGTACTAACCAGGTCCTGAGTATAAGGTCAAACAGTCCGAGTGGTATAGGGATCCTGTATGCATGTCAAACATAGGTATCCAAACAATATGCAGCATATAAATGCAGCAACCACAAACACAAGCAATAAATGCATCATGCATATGATGCCAATGATGCGTCCTGGTCACCCCTGACGCCAGTCGATCATCTCACACAATAGTGAGGCCGAGTGGGTAGGGCTGTGACAACCGTGCACTCTGTCGTCACTACTCCTGATGAGTGACCGAGTGGACGGGATGCTATCGGAGTACACCTATCCTCCTACCCCAAATCATAGATGGGGGAGCGCAATGCTCTCAACTCCCGGTACACGATGACGGGGAGGAATCCCTGCCGGATAACTCGTTGTGTCACACTACCCATGAGCGGACCAACGGTGCCTAACAGAGTCCCTGCTGCAACACACTCTGCCTGAATCGACCACTAACCCATGAGTGGTGGTGTGTGCAGATCCATGTAACTGGCGATGTGCTCAACAATAATGGAGCGGACTATCGCACAGCATGCAATCATGCAAATGATGCATGGCAATAATCATATAAACATCCTGACCTAATCCATATATATAGAAAAGTGCACCCTAGGTCAACGAATCATATCGAATCAAAGGTAGACAGAAGGTATAAAAACCTAGGTCCTGAACATGGTGAAGCATGGTATATCACTACCCGCATAAGCATGTATAGACAGGTAAAGTATACATGGGATGCAAAACAAATCAATCAATCAAACATATATCAAGATTTGGGTAGTGATTAACCGAAACAGATAAGAAACACAATTGATGTAATATGTTAATTTCATTACTAAGCATATCAAAGACAAAAAGTCAAAAGTACCCGCCTCCGATAAAATGGTCCAAATCTGACTCCGAGATACTCGTCTCGCGTCAAAGTCCTGTAATATTTATAGTTTCCAGGTTTAGCTAATTTCATATAGATAAAATAGCTAAATCAAATCCACGAGAAGCTAACATAAATCCAACAATTAACTAGGGTTAATTTACCTTAACCCTAATCATACCATCAGACCAATTCCACACCTAATCCATTTTCACATGATTACACCTCTACATAATCAATCACCTAATTCAAATGCATAAGAAATTATATATGTACCAATTCCTACCTAAATTAACATGTATCATAATCATGTTCCTTACCTAGATTCACATGATCATCTAACCAAATCTTCCAATTCAGAACATGATCTACAACAAGTATTCAAATACATCTAATCATTACCTCACAACTCTAAAGATTCTGTCAACAGCACAATTGGAGATCGACTTGTCGCTGCTAGCAACACAATAAATTGCTAACTTGTAGCCGTGCTTGTTGATCCACACCAGGTCTGTTGCTGCCAGCTTAAATTTATTGCTGCTGGAACTCTAATTGTTGCTGTCGGAACACTGCACAGCAGAGCCCTTCCTCACTGTTTCCCCCTGCCTCTCCAATTTCTGGTGACGAGATCAGAAACAAGGAAGAAAATCAGTACCCAAGAAATAAGAAGTCACCACCGTAGATCAAATCCACAACACAGCTTGGTATAGCCCTTACCTTCAAGGTTCGGCTAGGGCAGAGGCGACGGGGTGGAGAAGGTCGGCGGCACTACGGATGGCGACGCCGTCGGGTGGAGAAAACATGGCTGAGAAGATGACTAAGGCTCAGCGAATCAAAACGGTGGCCGGTGACAGTGAGTTGCAGAGGTGCGGCAACAGCTGTAAAACCCAAAACTAGGGCACAGAGAGAGAAAAGACTCGAGCACTCCCGCGATGGTCGGCGCCGTGCTGGCGTTTTGTGCAACGGCCGCACGCTGCAGATCTAGGGCACCGCGGAGTGAAGAAAAGGAGAAAAAGGGTCAGCGTGTCGCGTGCTCCGGGAGGAAAGGAAGTCGGCCGGCTCTTGCTCAAACGCTGGCGAGGAGGAAGAAGAAGCTTGGCCGGCGTTCGATCGGAGAGGAAGAGGTAACCGCCGGCGTTAGGAGGTTAGGGCACGGTGAGTTCGGCGGAGGAGAAGAGAAATGGCACGCGGGGAATAAAAATAAGGGAGAAAAGAAATAAGAAAGGGAAAGTAAATAAATAAAAATCAATTTTCCTCACTTAAATGGGTAGCCTAAACAGGCTTTCCCCGGAACCCAAATTTTATCCCCTGTTAACTCGCTCATACAAGCTCCGAAAAATTCCCGAAAAATTTCCAAAAATTCTGAAAAATTCCCTTGTTAATATTCGCCTATTTTCCGATATTTTATATAAAGGTTTTACCTTAAATTTTGGATAGTTTAACTAAAAATCCTCAGCATCAGTTACCCTATCTATTCCCTAATTTTAGATTTGATGAATAGTGATTCTATAAATTTAGGGAATGAAACCTCTACCCTAAAAATAAAATAATATTTTTTTTAATCTCTCTCCTTCCACTCAATCTCTCTCCTTCCACTTATTCCATAAATATAATAATAAAAATAGAAGAAAGAGAAGAAAATAATAAAAAATTAAGGATGATGGAAATTTTAGGGTATTTGATGTAGTGTGTAGTGAAAAGTGATTATCTAAATTTAATAAAGTGAGTCATTACCCTAAATTTTAGATATAGTAATAAAGAAATTGATGTGGATGCTCTAAGAACTACAATATACCATATGCAAATTATATATGTATATATGAAATTTATATAATTATGGATATGGATAAAGGATAGAGATAAACACTTAGGATGAGGTTTTATATAAAATTTATAGGAATTAGAAATTGAGACCAAGTCCTAAGTTCCCTCTCTTATTTAAACCTTACTTTCAAAAGCCTTCCTTTGGATGTTGCTACCGGCCCTGAGAAGATTTCCCTCTCCCTTTGTTTCCCAACCGGTGCTAGAGCTTCAAGGGAAGACAAGGAGTTAGTAGTTAAGTACTTAAGGCATGTTCCTTAACTTGTAATGCTCTAGTTAGTTTCTATAATCTTGTAAATTTCAGATACCATAGATTGATGTGTGATGCTCTAGTTTAAGTTCCCATCTTAAGGTTTAAAGGTTTGTAATAAGGAGGATTTCAAATTCATGAGGGGAAGTTCCCTCACTAATTTGTTAAGGATTGTTCATTATGTTTTCCTTTACAAAATGTGCATGTTTCCTACTTTGTTCAATGCACTAGTTAGTTTCTATAATTTTGTGGAATTCAGATCCCTTTAGTTTTGATGTTCTTGTCTATTTTGGGAGGATGATACCATGATTTAGGTTCTTTCCTTATGCTCCAAATGATTTGTATAGATGGTAAGTTCCAGATTTTATAGTTTCTCCCTATGCTCCTTTTGGTTTTGAAAAGATGGCACTATGGTTTAGTCTCCTTTCTCATCTCTACTTGAAAACTAACAAGCTTTGATGCTCTAGTGGTGCTTGGGATTGGTGTAAGTTTGGATTCTTTAAGAGGGAGTTTAAAATTCTATTTTTAGGAGTTAGTTATATGGATGTTGTACCCCATAATGTTACATGCTTCTAATTATTTTCCCTTGGAGGATAGAAGACCCTTTTTATGCTCAATTCGAATTATAAAGCTTAGTTGTTTCAGATTTATATGAGGGGTTTAACCACTGTTTTTAGGAGCTATTTATTTGGATGATGTACAAAACTTTTCCTCATGTTTTACTATTGGTTTACCCTTAGAAGTTAGGGATCTTTTCATACTCACATGGATTTGTAGGCCTAGTAAGTTGCAGATTCTATGGGTTTGGTTTTAATCACTGTTTTTAGGAGTTTATTTATCATGATGTTGCCCTATAATTGTTTCATGTTCTTCTATTTGTTTCCCATTAGAAACTAGAGATCTTTGCATGCTCAAATTATGTTATAGATCTTGCAAGCTTTGGATATGATAGGAGTAGTTGTAAATTCTATTTTTAAGGGTTTAATCACCATGAGGTTGCTCTACTATGGTTTCATGTTCTTCTACTTGTTTTCCATTAGAAACTAGAGAACAATGCATGCTCAAATTATGTTATAGACCTTGCAAGTTTTGGATACAATAGGAGTAGTTTTAAATCCTGTTTTAAGGGTTTGTTCATCATGGTTGCTCTACCATTGTTTCATGTTTTTCTCATATCATGTTTTATTTTAGTTCCTCACGTTCATATATGTTTAGGTACACTAAATGAGTTTCGGTTTTTGGTCTGTAAGTATATGGTAAGAAAATGATACTATGTTAGCTCCTATAAATTTTAAGTTTCGAGTTTTATAGATCCTTATGCTCTTTGTTGGTTTAAGAAGGTGATACCTTGTTAGCTCCTATAAACCTATAGGTTTCAGATTTTTATAGGTCCTTATGCCCTTAGTTTTAGTAGATGATACCATGTTAGTACCCACCATTTATAAGGTTCGAATTTCATGGACTCCCATGCTTTTCTGCTCATTTAGTGGATGATATCATGTTAGCTCCTAGAACTTCTAAGTTTTAGAATTTGCTTAGTATGCTTGTGCTTACCCTTGCTTCACATTATGATAGTTTAGTAGGCTATAGGTATAATATGAATTTGCATAGATTTACGATTATGTCATGTCTAAGTTGATATGCCTGCTCATGCTATGTTGATATACAAGTCTAAGCTTAACCTTATGTTATGAATTTGCATGCAAGTTTATGTTCATGTTCTTCGTATGTATAATTATGATACCTTAAAGTGATAATGCTAATGATAAAGATTTAATAAGGATACCGTGAGAAAAAAATGCCTTAGAGGGACCTCGTTTAAGAGACAAGGCCCAGAGGGAGCCCAATATCGGATATGTTGACTATAACAAAGTGATAATGATAATGATAAAGATTAAATGAGGATATCGTGAGGGAAAAGACCCCAGAGGGACCTTGTTTACGGGACAAGACTCTAGAGGGAGCCTAATATCAGGTAAGTTGACTGTGATGAAATGATTATGATAATGATTTATGGGAATACTATAAGGGAGAAGGCCCCAGAGAGACCCCGTTTATGGGCCAAGGTACCAGAGGGAGCCCAACACCAGATTTTCATAGGCCACGACCCAATGACAAAAGGGTTGTTGGAGACCCACCAACTATAGGCCAAAATACAGTAACGAAAAAGTGGCTGCTGATGTCCTGCCGTCTGGTACCATGGTTTTATAGTTGAGATTGATCAATCGACCATATGATGATAGCTAGTCACTTTCAATGATCCTTACCTTAAAAAGATTTTATGATATATTATGCTTATGTTATGCTTATATACATGCTCATGATTATGTTTGTTCGTATGCTTATGTTTATATACATGCTCATGATTATGTTTGTTTGTATGCTTATGTTTATGCTTATGTACATGCTCATAATTATGTTTGTTCATATGCTTATATTATGGTTATATACATGCTCATGATTATGTTTGTTTGTATGCTTATGTTATGCTTATATACATACTCATGATTATGTCTGTTCATCTGCATATATTTATACCCTAATGCTTACGTCGATGCCTATGCGTATGTTCGTGGTATGTTAGTAAAAAGGTCCCTAGTTACTTAAAACATAGTTTCCCTTAGTACACTAGATTATAGGCGCTAACTATTGCATGCCATGATTTTGAATATGCTGAGTCTCTTGACTCATAAACTTTAACTTTCTTTTTAGACAATGGAACAAATGAGACAGGAGACGTTGAACAGTCAGCCAGTTTGGAACAATGGAAGTATAATCTGAATACCTTCCAGTTTAATTCCCGCGTTTAGCTATGTTATTTTTGAACCGTCTATGTAATTTTATTTGAACTAAGAAACTGTTATGGAAGTATGAGCAAGTAACGTATGTAGTTACATTTATGAATTGAAAAAAAATAAAGGAAAAACTAGGGGCGTTACAAAAACAAATCTAATCTATAGAACAATGAACATGCAAACTGCCAAATCCACCTGAAATCACATCTAAATTTTGTTTGTCTCAAATATTTGAGATCCTCTACATGAGTTTAAAGAGGTTCAAATAAATAAATATTAGCCACAAATATGTATGTAAGTATTAGGGACCTCTATGGATGAGAAAGCGTCTATGACCGACAGCGAGAAGGCCCCTGCGACGGTTGGTCGCGGCCAGGAGCTGGCTCCTATAGTGGTTAGCCGAGACTGTGAGCAGGCCCCTGTGGTTGGGTGCGAGCAGGCCCCTATGGCTGGCTGACGGTTGACCGCGAGCAGGTCCCTATGGCTGATCGACGGTCGGTCACGAGCAGGCCCCTACGGCTGGCCAACGGCCAACCGCGAGCAGGCCATTGCTGGGGGTCGATCGGCTGCGAGCAGGCCATTGTAGCGGCCGGCCAGCCGCGAGTAGGCTATTGCAATGGCCGGCAGGCCATGAGCAGGCTGTGTAACGCCCGAAAATTCTCAAAATAAATTTTAGAAATATTCTATTATTTTTCTGAAATTTTAGAATATTTTTATGGAATTTTTGGAAAAACAAAAGTACCAAAAATTAAATGAAAACGTAAAATAGCCTAAGCGGGAATTGAACCCGAGACCTATTAGACCCTACGATTTATAGATGACCTTAGTAACCAAGGGGCCCCAGCAGGGGTGTGCTGAAAGAAGAGGAGAGAAATTATATTTATGATCGAGTTGGGTTGTATTAATCACTTAATATAAATAGGGAATTTAAGTGGGAGATTATTATTTCGGATCGACAACTCCTCCTCACCCTCAAACCCTTACCGCCGAACCTCTCTCTTCCTTCCCCTCTCGGCGCACAAGCCCAAGAAAACCTAGGGTTCCATCCCTAGGGTCATAGGAGCACCTTCCGGCGATGTCTCCGATACGAGGATGCTCCTCTCCGCGAGAAGAACGCGTAGACGTAAGAAGATCGCCGAAGAGATCTTCTTCTCTGGAAACCTAGCGATCAGAATTGTAAGAAACCTAGCGCAGGAAGTAAGTAACCCCTCACCTGCAGTATAAGTAGTTAATCGTGCATTTTTATACTTTTAGTTCAGCCATATGCATGATTATTATTTCGAGGAGAGTTAGAGCACACCAAGTGCTCGATAAAATGACTAGTACAGTTAAATGCTACAGTAGGCATTTTAATAGCTCAGTTAAATGCCATAGAAGCATTTTAAATAGCATGTTTAGCCTTGCTTCAGTTTATATGGGACTACGGTCCAATGGGTGGGCTCCCATAGTCGCCTCTAGGTTCAGATAACCTAACTCTAGGTTCAGATAACCTAGTAAGAGCAAGATAAGATAAATTAGTTTATGAACAATATTTTACTTTTATCAGTGACACTGTACTGGACTCTTAGTTGTCCTTGGGTTGGGCTCCCATAGTCGTCCCTAGGTTTAGATAACCTAGTAAACCCTACTAGATTCGGGACTAGCTACCTCGGGTATAGTTAGGGATGCGCGCATAGCAAGTACAGTTGCCGGGCCCATCAGCAGCATGATTATTATTTTTATCTATTATGAAAATAGTTTTCAAAACTTCACAACTCAGTTAGGTGAATATAGTTCAGCTTCAGCATTAACCTAACATAAGTTTTAGCTTAGCTTATGCATCGGTTTAGTTTCCTTGATGATACAACAATTAGTTTTATGTTCAGTATTTGGTTGTCATGACTTACATGTCCATATGCCATGTCTTTAGCATTTTCAGTATGATCATCAGCATGTATTTCAAATAGCATCTTTTAAAAGCATGATTTCATCGAATGCATGTTTTGTGAAGTAGATGGTTCTTACTAAGCTCCCGAGCTTATAGTTTCCTTTTCCTTATACCGCAGATAAAGGTAAAGGGAAGATGGATTAGCAGAGGCTGGAGAGCAATGTGATAAGATGTGTGTGAGAAGGATCCTGGAATAAAGATTTTTGGGACTAGCAAATTTAAAAACTTAGTATTTCCTTATGTTGTTGCTTTTCTGCACTTCTAGGATGTTAAGTATCATGAATTGTGAAACTATGTATTATGCCATACTTAGACTGTTAATTGTCTTGATATTAGATAGCAAGTTATGAGTAATAACATGCCTAGTAGTATTGTTTATGTTTTAGTTAAATTCTGAAAGTTCTGTATAAGTTCGTGTGGGATTTCAGTGAAATCAGAAACCCAATCGATCAGCCGATCGATTGAGTAGTCCTCAATCGATCAGCCGATCGATTGGGAAGTAATTCCCCGTGAACAGAGAGCAGCTGAATCGATCAGCTGATCGATTGAGAAGTCCTCGATCGATCGAGAAGTCCTCGATCGATCAGCCGATCGATTGAAACGCGACTTCCGCGTACAGAGAGCTGCTGAATCGACCAGCTGATCGATTGAGGTTTCTCAATCGATCAGCCAATCGATTGGGAGAACTCCCCGCGTACAGAACGTTACTGAATTGATCATTGGATCGATTGACCAGACTGGATCGATCAGCCGATCGATCTAGAGGGTTCTTCCGTGCACAGAAGCACGTTGAATCGATCAGTGGATCGATTGAAGGCTTTTCAATCGATTGAGTCCCAACTCAATTGATTGGGGAAGTCTGATTTCAGCTGGAAATAGCTGATTTCAGCTCCTAGACTATATGAGAAGTTTAGATTCTAGATTTTACAGCAAATAGCAGAGATTTTAATTAGTACAGCTTTCCGCACTTTATAATTCAGTTTAGCACAATGTAACCCCCGGCCTTACAGCTTAGCCAGTAGAAGGCGGGGCGTTACAGGCTGGCAGGCCGACCAACCGTGAGCAAGCATGCGGTGATCAATCGCGAGCAGGCCCATGGCGGCCAACCGTGAGCAGGCCTGAGGGCTCACGTGCGCATGAGAAATTGACAGGAAGAGATGAGGGAGGAAGAGAAGAGCATACTTTGAGTCACCGAGAACAGGAGAGGAGAGCTGATTGTCGAGAATGGGAGAGTGTTCACCGATCAACGAGAAGCATTAACCGAGAATAGGAGAGGGTTTACTAATCGCGAGGACGGAGGTCACGTGTGTGAGAGAAAGGTCGTACCCTAATTTCTATTTGGAATTACCAACGGAATTTTTAATTCCGTCGATAATTTTTGATTGAATTTAAATTTCAGTCGGCAAACGCCGAGTGTGATTATGTCGGCAAATGTCGAATACACACTCGACTAAGTAGGTAAACTTCCAACTGAGTGTCAATTTCAGTCGGTAATCACCGAATGAAATTGATTTCAATTGGTAATTATCGACTGAATTTTTAGTTGGTACTTAAGGGAGGTGTATTCAATGTTAGACTTTTAATTACTTTGAATGACTTTTATGGATTTTAAAAATCTAAGTGTATTTAATCTAGACTTTTATAAACTTTATAGAAATCTAGTGGTATTCAAATTAGATTTTTATAGAGTTTTAAAAAGTCATGTGATATTCAAACTTGACTTTTTAAAACTCTATGAAAATCTTTTGGTATCCAAAGTTTCAATAGATTTTAATGGATTCTTTTAGAATTCCTTGAATATAAATTTAACCAATAAGATCTCTCCAAAATACTTAGTACAACTTTAAAAATAAAATAAAAAGTTTTCTTCTCACCATTGAGATTTCTATCGACTTCAAAATCACCTTAATTTTTTTATGAATAAGTCCTTTCTCTTCTCACTCCTTGATTTTAATTATTTCTTTGATCTAAAAGGTCCTGTCCTTGTTCAACCTCTTGGCGGCCTATATCAACCGCTCAGTATGCATTTCATACGAAGTTGAGAGTCCTCTGAAACACCATTTCCCGACGTTATAACGACAAAATAATGGATTGAAACGATCAAAACGGAATGACAGCCGCTTGCAGCCTTTTCTTCGGCGGTGGCTCACGGCGACAGGCTATAGGTGGTGATGGGAAATAATGAGGAGTGTCATTAGGTGAAGGTTGCGGTGCGTCGAAAAGGAGGAAAATAAATAGAAAAATTATTTGAGGCGGTCGGTGATGCTTCTGTCGGCTACTTGTGAGCAAGTCGAAGTTGAAGTTGATTTGGATGGTGGCGTTGTTCGTACAGGGAAGAGAAACTTGAGACCTTAGGTTTTAATATAAAAAATATATTAATAAATCAAATTAATTCTCAACTTAATTAATAGATAATTTAATAAAGTCTAATGAAATTAGACCCTAAAAATATTCTATAAAATTTATTTAAATCTTAAAAATTTCTAAATAAATTTTATATATTTATATATATATTTATTTTAATAATAATATTATTATTATATTTAAAATTATATTATTAAAGTTTTTTTTTTAAATTACAAATTGAAATGTTATCCTCTCTTTGTTTTTAGCCAAAACAAGATAAAAGAATAAAAAGTTTAAAAAAAAATTATAGACAAATATGCTATTTATTATTTTATTAAAAAAAGTAAATTTAATTAGGTATTTTAGGTTTTATTTAAAAATAAATATAGTGCGAGATCATGACCACCTATGCTTTTCTAAGATTGAATATACCCTCTTAAATCTACAAGTTTCTATAAAATTTATAAATATCTTAAAAATCTTGCAAAAAATTCTATAGAACTCCATGAAATTCTTTTCACAACTATATGAGATTCTATAAAAATTAATAAAAATCTATAATTCCACAAAAGTTTATCATTAAAAAAAGTCAACGAAAATCATTCAATCTTTTTATTAGTAATTATCGACTAAAATCAATTGTAGTCGGAGATTTCGTCATTATTTGCATGTTTTTTTTGTAATGATAGTTAATTCAAAATATTTGTTGGAGAGTCAAATGATGGATATGCAAGCATGATAACTTATATGTTGTTCTATATCTCCATGAATCTAGGAACTTTTACTTGCATTGTATTATTTGGTCTACATATCGGAACTGATAACATTCGAGATGATGCAGGATTATACACGAAAGATCCTTTTTTGGCTCTCTCTTCAGCCCTATGTCTCTTATCCCTAGGGGGTCTTCCCCCACTAGCAGGTTTTTTTTTTTGGAAAACTCCATCTATTCTGGTATGGATGGCAAGCAGGCCTATAATTCTTGGTTTCAATAAAAATTCGGTTCAGGGTACAAATACCTTCATCACATAATTCAATAAAATCTATTGAATCTATGTCAGTGTCAGATTGGTACATGTATCAATCGAGTAAATCTCATTTTGATTGGTTAGTAAAAGGAAACAGGCGAGGTCGGTCTTGAAACAATTCATTGCATTATTAAAATAAAATTGACCCGCTTCACCTTTTGAGGCTAAATCGAATTGATCCTTTACTTTATAAATATAAATGAAACCTCTATGTATATGATATGTACATGATATATACATATATTATTTATATTTGTATTTGTTTGCAGTATGCAGTGCAGTAGACTCATAATGAAAATGACTATAATTCATGAATTGAATACAAAGGGCGATTTTAACTCAGTGGTAGAGTAATGACATGGTAAGCAATTTGTCATAAATTGATACTGACTCCTCAAAATTTGGTAACTTCAACTTCATTAACAACCACTTATGAATCATTTTTTTGGCCTACATCCTTTATCTCAAGTTTTGGATTGAACTAATCCATTGACACAAATTGTTATTTAAATGGGCGAAAATTGAGTTATTTGGGTCCTGGAGGATTGACCGGTAAAACTGCTAATTTTCGGATACGAGATATTCATCCTAGCCACTACGGACGTATTTGTCCAATTGATACGTCCGAAGGAATCAATGTTGGACTTATTGGATCCTTAGCCATTTATGTGAGGATTGGCCATTGGGGATCCATAAAGAGTCCGTTTTATGAAATATCTGAAAGATCAAAAAGGAGGCACAGATAGTTTATTTATCACCAAATAGAGATGAATATTATAGGGTAGCAGCTGAAAATTCTTTGGCCTTGAATCAGAGTATCTCGACTCACAATAGTTACATACAAGTCCATAGAACATAGAAAAGCGGGATGCCCATGACGGGTACGTGTGGGATGAACCAAATTCTCATTCAATTTTATTTTTCCATTAGAAGGAGCTCGTACATACTCGGCAGTACCACCTATGAATACTCTACCAGTATGAAAAGTTCTTAATGTTAGTTGAGTCCCTGGTTCCCCAATTGATTGACCTACAGTAATACCTATAGTTTCTCCCAATTCGACCTGATAATCATGAGTAGGACTCCGACCATAACATAATTGATAGATCTAAGATGTATTCCTACAAGCAAAGAAGGTTCTAATATATATTGATTGTGCTCGAAAGGTTATTCAATCAACTAAAATCTAATCTAAGCCATCATTATTGTTGCAATCTTTTATCCTTTAACGAGTACTTTCATTAGTCAACTCAAGACTTCTTTATTTCATAATTTAAATAGAGAGTGAGAGGGAGGGGTCGAGAGGGAGCGAGTTGTTTCCAGCAAAGCTATCTAATTGATTCAAATCACTTTAGTAGGTTGAAGTTAAAACAGAGCTCTTCTATTGCGAGAAGAACTTCTTGATTTGATTGTCGAGTTTGTCACACCCCGGGGGAGTCCCTGTCCGAAGAAAATTTCGGCAGCACCTCCCCTGTACGGCTGACAATCTGAAGCATTTCTACAGATACAATATACATCAGTCACATGCGGCTGGAATATATACACAACCACGCAGTTAATAATCTCAGCCTACACGGCTGGACAAATATAACAATAACCACGCAGTTATATATATTTTTTCAGCCCACTCGGCTGTACTAAAATCAAAACACAGCAGAAAAACGATAGAAAATCAAAATGCATGACTACTAGTCGGCTAGGCTTACACCACACAACAACACAACACTCCAGACACAAAACCGGAACACAAAGCCAAATACACAAATTTCATATAGCAAAACAAATAAACACAAGCGGAGACAGGTCTTCTGATGTGACGTGGGGACCAGCAGACAGGATACTCCAAGCAACTCCATAAACAACCTGGTACCTGGAAAAGATAGTGTCCACGGGGGTGAGCTCAACAACTCAGCGAATACCAATAGACATGCCTAGTAAGATATATCTAACATCAATAAACATGGAATACAACTTCCTAATCATATATAGGAAAAATGCAAAACTGAAAGGTAACTGAGGAAGCTGTACTCACCAGGAACTCCTATCCAGAACAAAAGGGTCGTCAAACAAAGAGTGTCATAAATCCTGTATGCATGTCAAACATATGCATCCAACCAAATGCAGCAAATAAATGCAGCAAGTATAAGCAATAAATATATCAATGCGTATGATGCCAATGACATGGTCACCCCTGACGTCAGTCAGCCATCTCACACACAATGGTGAGACCGAGTGGGTAGGGCTATGACAACCGTGCACTCTGACGTCACTACTCCTGATGAATGACCGAGTGGACGGGATGCTGTCGGAGTACACCTGTCCTCCTACCCCAATCATAAGTGGGGGAGCGCAATGCTCTCATCTCCCGGTACACGATGATGGGTAGGGATCCCGGCGTACTACCACACTGCAGTACACTACCCATGAGCGTCCCAACGGAGCACCACCGAGCAAACTGACGTGCTACCACGCTGCATCACGCTACCCATGAGCGGACCAACGGAGCACCGAACAGTGATGAAACTGGCAATATGCTCTACAATAATGGAGCAGCCTATCACGCAGCATGCAATCATGCGAATGGTGCATGACACTAAGCATGACAATATCCTGAACCAAATCCATATATATATAAAAATGTGTACCCTAGTACCAGTAAGTCAAATCCATAGATCTAGGGTATACAGGTCCTCTATGGTATAACAACCTAGGTCCTGAACATATCCACCTCTATAAAATATGTACCAACAATATACATGGATCAAAGCAAAAGGGTCTAGATACACAGATCATATATGATATAAAAATATAGGTACACATGCCAGATAATAAAAATCCAGAATCTAGTCCTAAACTCAGTAAAACATGGTATGTCACTTACTCTAGGAACTAAGGTACTCATGGCAATAATCACGAGGTATAAACATGGATACATAACAAGCAACAAAACAGAACATGTTATGGGTATCAAACCGTGACATACCAAAGGCAGACATGATTATTGCTTATAGCTATAAAATACTATGCATATCCAATTGACAATATCATAAAAGATAAGTCAAGAGGTACCCGCCTTTAACTATAGTCTGTGCTAAACAATCCTCACATCAGAACAATCGTCCCGTAATCAGGGTCCTGCATACACATATTCAATTTAGCTACTCTAACAAGTATCATTTAGCTAACTGAATATCAGGACCAAATAAATAAACCTATTTCCTTTCCGATTAAGGAAACCCAAATTGAATCAATCCCAAGTGGTCCCAATTGTTATAACTCAAGATCAATCTCAACTAATACAATTCATTTTATCAGCTCAATTCAACCATCATCCATCTGAACCAACCAACCACCAAATAACCATCATGAATCAAACTAAACTTACCCAATAGTGAGTATCCTTTTATCACCTCGCAGTCAGAGAAGTGGTTGTCAGAAAATCCTAGTCGAAGCAACCATGAAGCTATTGCCCTCAATGTAAATCATCCACAATCCACACCTCAATCACATATGAAATTCCAACCTAAGATAACTAATTACTCATTAGTCATGTTATCACAGATTAACATCTCAAATAGAATATGTTACCAATCCACATCAACCTAATACTAACAAGAGATCAACCAAAACACTATACATAGCTTACCTTGAATCAAAATCTCCAATTCAAATCTAAAACCTTCACATTTCACATGCCAGTGAATTGTCAATCCAAGCACCCTTAAACAAAACAATCCAACATGAGACTAAAGAGGATAATCTAGAAAGGAAAACTAAACCAATAAAAGAGTAATAATCGGATGCTTATACCTCCATGATCCGGCTAGGGCACGGCTTGGCATAATCAATCAAGCATAAAGCTCGGCACTAGTCTGTGGTCGGAGAAGGTGGCGGCAGCACAGAGGGAAGGGATGTCCAGCGAATCAAATTCAGGGCTCAACGATGTGTGGAGAGGCTAGGGCAGAGGATGCTAGGGCACAGGGGAGTGTCGGTGGCGCCAAATACAAACTAGGGCAGAGGAGTTTGGTCGGCGCTAGGTCAGACCGGTGGCCGGCGGAGGTGGATCGGCATCGGTGCGCAAATCCGAAGAGGGAAAGGGCGGCGCTCAAGTGCCGGCGAGGAGAAAACATCTGCGACACAGGAGGAGAAGGGATCGGGCGGCGCGGCTCGGAAGAGATGGGAAGATCGGGCTCGGAGAAGAGGAGGAGATGGTGCATAGGCGCCGGTAGGGCAAAGATCGGCGTCGCAGGGGTTCGGGAGGAAACCGTCGGGCACGGGTAAGAGCACGGCGTCGGGGAGAAAGAAAAATAAATAGGAAAAGAAAAAGGAAATTAAGAAAATACACATTTCCTCGCTTAAATGGGTAGCCTAAACAGGCTTTCCCGGGCTCCATTTTTATCCCCGTAACCTGAGCCATACGAGCTCCAAAAAATTCCAGAATTTTTTTTTAAAATTTCTAAAAATTTCAGAAAATTCCCTTATCATTATTTTCCATTTTTCGGTATTTTACAGAGTTGACTAGACTGTCCAACTGATCGAACATAACTTTCAGTCGACTGAATTTAATCTCTAGTTAATTTAGATCTGCTCATCAATATTTTATTCATTTTTAATAAACTATATCAAAATAATTTGATGAAAATTGACCATTCTGAGCATGATAAACTATTTTATTATTATTTTTGGCCTTACCGATATAGACGAGTTGGTATTTAGATAATAGATTATAATATGAGAATAGAGATTAAATTTTCAGGAATAATTTCTCCTATTTAGATCATTCGGTCACCGTGATTTACTCTATTCATTTTACTGTAGGACCAATAGTGAAAAGTACTTAAGTCAACTATTTGTTACAACCATAAAAATTCATATATTTCCACAATGAGATGATATTTTCTATTTTGACCAAAGCCTTCATAGATTTATTTTTATATTCTACCTAAAAGATTTTATACCAATAGAGATAATTTCTATCTTTGTAAACTCATGATATTTATTTTCAATGTGAGACTTTGATTGTATTCCTAACAATGCTCCTCTCAAATAAAAGAGTATCATTATTCTCATGGTCTGAGCCCCCTAAGCATCTGATCACTTTTGACATACTTTGGACCTCTCCTCAAACATCCGATCACTATTAACCTGTTCTGGATCTTCTCTTAAGTATTCGATCAATAAAGGTCACTCTTTTACTCTAAGACTTTTTCACCACCTAGGATTTACTTCCTAAGATTTTTGCCAAGCATCTAGTCATCCTTGACTTGCTTAGACTTTTTATTACCTAAGGTTTACTCCCCTAAAATTTTCTCAAAGTATTTGATTACCCTTGACATGTTTAGACTTTTTGCTTAAAGTTTATATTGGTGCGGGAAGCATCAGACGATCGAACCCAAGTTTTGATAATGGCAAAGGGTTCAAAGTTAAGTCGTCTTGTGATCTAACAAGTTCATGGAGCTTGCAGGAAAGTCCTAAGTGGTACTTAGGCAAAAGTCCTAGCTGCGGTTAGGCAGGTGGAAAACCCTAGGGGTGCTAACCCTAGGTCATAGGGGGTGGTAACCCTAGGTGAAAAGTCCTGGTGTCGCGAACCAGGTGGAAGACTGGACGGGCCTGGAAGCGGAAGTCCAGCAGAAAGTCTGGAAGCTTCGAACGCTGAGCAAAAGTCTAGTCGATCTGGAGGATCGCACTGGCAACAGGTAAATCTCCTGAGTGGAGTAGGTGAGGACGCGTTCCCCGTAGAGGGAACAGTAGGCATCGGGTCGAACTAGGGTTTTCGGTTGGAAATCCGAATTCAGACCCGGACAGTCCGATGACTGTCAATTATATCATTTATCATATTTCTGTGTTAACTTTGTTTTGTAGGGTTTGTGTTTGGGACTAACACATTTTGCAGGAACAAAGAAGCACATTTGAGCCTCGGAGGAACAGTGTCCGAGGTGCCTCCATGGAGCTTGGAGGCGCCTCGGGTGCAAGCCGAAGCCAGCTGTCCAGAGGAGCTTGAGGCGCCTTGGACCAGGGCTTGAAGTCGCATTGAGGAGGCTTGAAGGCACCTTAAACCTGATAAGGTGCGACCAGGTTTTCGCTGATCCACCCGTGCGACTCGGCGGCCTGGAGGCGCCTTGGACATGCTTGGAGGCGCCTCCAGCACAATATAAAAAGGGGGTCGGGCAGCAACTCAAAACAACAACTTCCTGATAGATCGATTTAAGCGATAGAGGGGGGGGGTGAATATCGTGCGTTTAAAACTATTCTTTTAATCTTTTGAAACCAAAGTCGTGAAGCGGAAATAAGAAAAGAGACAAGGTTTTTTTATTTCGTTCGGAGCCTAGCTCGACTCCTACTCGAAGACCCGCGGTCCTTGACCACACCGATGGGCAAAATACTATAATCCTTCTCTCCGAACTCCTCGGAAAGAAGTGAATCATACAAGTACAAATATATAAGATAGTAACACTTCTACCATCTTATAGAATTAAAGTACAGTGCAAAAAGTAAAGCTATACCGACAAAAGTAGTAGTAAATCGTAGCTCGGTCGGCAATCATATGAAGTTGCTTGCAAAGTTGATGATGACTTGTCGCGTGAGCAACTTGCAGAAGTACACAGGAGTCGATCAGAAAAGTTCTTATTGCCTCTTACTTCGAGCCTTAATTTATAGGAGTATGAAGGTTCGGTCGACCGATCCTTCTTTTCGGTCGACCGAACCAGCTTCGATCCCCTCCAGCTGGAATCTGACGTTGGCTCGAATCTCTGGCATTAATTTGTCTTTAAATATTCGGTCGACCGATCATGCCTTTCGGTCGACTGAACAACTTCCTTCCCTGCTCGTCGTGATTCTGCCGAGATCATCCTTTAATGCTGAATAAATGTGATTGGATCGGTCGACCGATCCCTAGGTTCGGTCGACCGATCAGCTTATTTCCTTTGCTGCTGATCGATGCTGATGATTTGTCCTGTGCTGAGTCATTAAGGTTCGGTCGACCGATCTTACTGTTCGGTCGACCGATCAGTCTTTGATCGGACTCTGATCTGATCTGTTCTGAGATGTAGCTGCTTTGTATTGATCTTGTTCGGTCGACCAAACCACAGGTTCGGTTGACCGATCTAGTCGGTCCTGCAACAGAAAGTTAAGCAAAAACTATTTCCTGTAAAATAGATGTTAGAATAGTAGTAATATAATGCAAGATTAATAATATGAAAGCCAGTATAACTGTCTTGATCTCAACTTGGAAACCTTCCCGGTTTCTTCAGTTGGATCAGCGACCTAAGGTTGTTCCCTTCGGGAACCCGACCTCACTGTCGCTCCTCCAGTTGTTTACCTCAACCTACTTGCCAAACTTAGATCCTCCATATCTAGTTTGGACTTTTCACTTAGCTTTGATCGGCTCGCCAGGACTTTTCCCTTGATCTTAGGTCCTCCAGACCTCTCGATCATACTGCCAAGCTTCAGGTCCTCTCGACCTCCTTGGACTTGCACCTGGGTTCCACGATCTGCTAAGATTTCTCCTGCCTAGCCTCCAACTAGGTCTTTCTTGGTTGAGTAAACATCCTGCACACTCAATCAACTTGTTAGATCATAACAAGACTTAACTTGAACATTTGAGAACATCAAAACTCAGGTTTGATTCTAGTGCAGCTTGCACCAACAATCTTCCCCTTTTTGATGTTTGGCAACTAAGGTTCAAAGTTAGGTTCAAATATGCAACAAGTAAATAAACAAGCAATTTTTCTCCCCCTGAGTTAAATAACTCCCCCTGAATTCACTATCTCTCCCCCTTTGACACATATCAAAAATAAGTGAATACCCAAAAACCAAGTAAGATTGTTGAAAGAGTTTACTAAGCAATGTAAATTTTGAATAAAATTGTTGAAAAATTTACTAAGTAAATTTTTGAATAAAATTTTTGAAAAATTAAGTATAAAATTGTTGAAAAATTTTACTAAATAAAGTAAATTTTGAATTTTTTAAAAAATTTACTAAAAAATTTGAATAAATTTTTTGAAAAATTTTACTAAGTAAAAAAAATTGAATAAAACTGTTGAAAAATTTTACTAAGTAAATTTGAATAAAATTTTTAAAAATGTACTAAAAAAATTTGAATAAAATTGTAAAAAAAAATAAAAAAAATAAACATATTACTAAAATAATTTTGAAAATTAGTTTTGTTTTTTTTTAATTTTTTTTTATATATTTTTTTTAAAAAAATTCACTAAGTCAAAAATAATTTTGAAATTTTTTGGAAATTAAAATAAATTTTAAAAATTTGAAAATTATTTTTTAAAAAATATATTTTGAAAAGGAGTTGGTCAATAAACAAAAAAAATATAAACTTAAAAATCTTGTTTGAAGCTCCTAAGATTGACAAATTCCTAAGAGTCCAAGCATGGGTAGGAAAACTAAGGAAAAGTGTCCTTATGATGAAATGTCCAACCTTTGTTCAAGGCTAATTACCACTAGATAGTAGCTGATGACTCAGGTTGGTCAATTTGAGTATTTAGTACTAACTGGGTTTTTACCGGTTAGTTAACCTAAATTGATTCATGTATGTTGTTTTAAAGCCTAGATTTATAGCGATACACTGACATAAGCATCTGAAATCTAGGGCTAAGACCTAAGCATCTCACCCATTCTAAGTTATCAAATAAGGGATCCTACTGTGCTTGTGAGATGCTGGCTCCTAGGACTATAGGATCATGCAATTCTACGGTAAAACCTAGACTACTCCAGAAAATTGAAAATAATTTGAAAGAAATTTTGAAAACCAAAAATTTGAAAGGGAATTTTTACAAAAATAATATTGAAAAATAAATTAAGTAATAATTTTCAAAAACAAAAGACCCTATTCTATAAAATTTAGCAAAAAATTACTTTAGAAAAAAAACATGACTAACTGGAAATTCCTTAAGATTAAACTTAGTCATAATTCAAGTCAATAGATATAATAAGTCACAAACAACAGATCCCCAGAATCACTCATCCTCATCCTCATCATCTCGATAATAATCAAACATCCTCCGCTGCTTCTTCTCTAAAGCATCAGTACGATCCAACATCTCTTGACGAAAATCTGCAATTTGTCCCTGAAGAGAGCTGTACTGATCATCCATTTTTGTTTCCAGGGAGTCAAAATGACTAAAAATATCATCTCGCAGACGGGTAAAGAAGTCACTAGTCGGAGGAGGAGGAGCATATGAACTGCTCTGAGTAAAATCAAAGCAGGGCGTCATGGCGAATCCAGGATCAATAAACATAGGAGGAGGCGCAGTAACCGGGATCGGATCATCCTCAGCAATAGGGTCGTCGACGGCCGGTGGGATGTAGTGTGGATGATTTTGTTTGTACACAAGCCCCTCGACGCTAGTCTTAATCCCAGCCAAGGACAACTGCCTAATCCCGACAAGATCAAAATCTGATAGCTCAATCAACTCACCCCGATGAACTCCCACTCCCAGAGAAGCAATGTAGGCAGTAAGAACATGACACTGAACCATATGAACCTTATATGAAGTATTGTACCCTGAATAGTAAATGATAGATCTGTATACCCAGTATCCTAAGTCAAAGTCTAGTTTATGTCTAAGAGCATACATCAGAAAAAGATGAACTGGACACAAGACACCCTGATCTCCAGATGATAATGGATAAATGCAAGACACGACCATCTTATAAAAAGCATTATCTTTTGGACTAAGGGGTAGAGTTGACATCTTTTTAGGACGAGGTCCCTTAAAGAAGTCGGCATACATGATGTCAAGGGTCAGATGAGAGAAGGGAGTAGGTAATGGATCGGGAAGAGACTTACTAAAAAAGATACGGTTAACCGAACATCGGCTCCGTAGAAATCGAATAAACATGTCAAGATCAAACAACATATCTCGAGTAGCAACTCTAGTCCTATAATGATGGGGATCAAGTTCACACATATTGTGATAAAACTCAGAACACAAAATAGGATTATATGCATGATGACAAAAGACAATACTGTCTACTTGAAAGTGTTGTGTGATGTCTATGACCTCAGGACAGAAGGTTTGATAGAATTGAAGATCTAGACAACGCGTTCTGTCACGCCCCAGAGGAGCCCCTGTCCGAAGAAATTTCGGCAGCATCTCCCCTGTACGGCGGATAATCTGAAATCTCTACATAACACATATACCTCAGCAACAGGCGGCTGGAATAATAACAATAAATAAAATCAATCACCACGCAGTTTATATAGATATTCAACCTCTGGCTGTCACAACCACGCAGTTAATAATAGTAATCACGAACAATAGTACTCTGACTCGAAATCCATCCTGCTCAACTACACTCGTAAAGCTCAAATCCGATGAACTCACCTCTTCTGCCGTCCAGACATGCATGTAGTAGAATAAATCCAAATCCAAAACCATCGACATAATAAAATCCATACAATGTCTATAAGTAAAATGATCCAAAACATAACAAGTTCAAAACAGTCTAGAACAGAAAAGAAACCAAAGGAAAACCAATCATATCCTCGAGGTCTGCAGGGACCAGCAACTGGAACTCTCTCTTGACAGCATCAACCTGAAAATATCAACAATGGAGGCGGGGTGAGTCCAACACTCAGCAGGTACAATTGATATGCAAAGTAAAGAAATAACACCTAGCACTAATCATGCGTACAGTCTCCTGATAAAAATAAAGATAAATGCAAACCGAAGTAGACAGGAGAGAATCTGTACTAACCAGGACCCGGTATAAGGACAAACAGTCTGAAAGGTATAGAAGACATGTATGCATGTCAAACATGGTATCCACACAATATGCAGCATATAAATGCAGCAAACACAAACACAAGCAATAAATGCATCATGCATATGATGCCAATGTCATGGTCACCCCTGACGCCAGTCAGCCAACTCACAACAAAAGTGGGGCCGAGTGGGTAGGGCTGTGACGACCGTGCACTCTGCATCACTACTCCTGATGAGTGACCGAGATGCTGTCGGAGTACACACGTACTCCTACTCCAAATCATAAATGGGGGAGTGCAATGCTCTCATCTCCCGATACACTGTGACGGGGAGGGCTCTCTAACGTGCTACACGCTGCGTCACACTACCCATGAGCGGACCAACGGAGCACCGGAAGAGTCAAACTGACGTGCTACCACGCTGTGTCACGCTACCCATGAGCGTCACAACGGAGCACCGAACAGTGATGAAACTGGCAATGTGCTCAACAATAATGGAGTAATCTATCGCACAGCATGCAATCATGCAAATGGTGTATGTCACTAAGCATGGTAATATACTAAACCAACCTCTGGACATATAACAATGGGCACCATAGTGAATAAATCATATCAAGATATACTGATCAATAAGGTATCAAACCTAGGTCCTGACATGGTAAAACATGGTTATATCACTACCCATGAGCATGTGAAATCAGATAGGTATCAATACGAGATGCAAATAAACAATCAATCAAGCAGGTAACATGTATCGGGTAGTGATTAACCGAAACAAATAAGAAAACACAATTAATGCAAATTGTTAATATCATTACTAAGCATATCAAAGACAATAAGTCAAAAGTACCCGCCTCCGATAAAAGAAAGGTCCAATCCAGAAATCAAGACACTCGTCGAGATACCGTCCCGAATCCAAGTCCTGTGTCGAACATATAAATATATTTTATTTAGCTACAATTCAAATGAATTTAAATAGCTTAATAAAATCCATGAACTAAATCAGGGAAAACCCTAATTAACATAACCAATTGCCTACCCAAAATTAAATCTAACCATTGACTAAGGTTAATGGTCTTAACCCTAATCGTTCCATTAGATTCATTTAAAAATCAACTCAATCTACAACAAGGATCCGCTATCAATGTATCATCCTATAACCAAATTAGGTACTTATCAATTCATACATAAAACACATTTTCACCTCAAATCACAGTTGGAGAAGATTCGCCGTTGCAGCACAATAGACGAAGTTGCTGCCAATAATCCTATCCAGAGCGAGGTGGAACCGTTGCCTAGCAAGTCAGCCCTTTCAAATCATCCTCTAGACAAATCAGACGTCTAATTCACAGTGTGTACATGCTCAACCATGCAAGACCAAATCAAGGCTCACCTTGGGGGTCTGATCACCTTACTCACTGTCTGCACTTCACAGCAACCCGAGGCTGTGATCCAGCGCTGGAAGGCAGTGTAGCTCAAAGGGAAACAGGGGCACAGAGAAGAAGAAGTCGGCGTCGGCACCACTTCAAGAAGTAGGCAGTGGCTAGGTCTGAGGAATTGCAAAGCTGTGGCCACCGGAGAGAGATGGTGGCCGTGGGTTTCCGGCTAGGGCACGCGGCTGGACGAGGGCAGAGGGTGTCGAAGGAGAGGAAATCAGCGTCAGGGCTCGCTACACTGTGGTGGTCGATGCTGGGGCACTAGAGGTATGGCGCTGCTCCGTGCGTCGCCGGCGACAGTGGTGTCGGGTCGGAGTGGCGGCGACGCTGCTGGGGATCGGCTCCGGCGCTCGAAAGAGGAAGAAGAAAGGTCTCGGTGGCTGGCGGCTAGGGCACAAGGAAAAGGTGGCGCTATGAGGAGGAAATGAAAGAGATGAAGAAGAAGTGGGTGAGCGGCGAGGAAGAAACCGCCGGGCTGGCGGTTAGGGCAAGGATCCGGAGGAAGGCTTGGCGTCGGCGCGAGTTCGGCAGGGAGAAGGAGTGATTGGCGACAACCAAAAACAAAGAAAAAAGAAAATAAATAAATAAAAAGGAATTAAGAAATTCAACTTTTCCTCTTTTAAATAGGGTAGCCAAAACAGGCTTTTCCGGGTCCCATTTTGTCCCCGTTAACTCGTCCATACGAGCTTCAAAAAATTCCCGGAAAATTTCCAAAAATTTCGAAAAATTCCCTTATTAATATTTGCCTATTTTCCGATATTTTACATTCTCCCCCACTAATAAAAATTTGGTCCCCAAATTTCGTTATCTACCATCAGCAAGTACTAACAACAGATATAGAAAGTATAAATGCTAAACAGTAAATTGAATTACATACCTCACGTAAAAAGATGGGGATATCGAGCTCAGATCGTATCCTCAAGCTCCCAAGTAGCCTCCTCGTCCGAATGATGCTGCCATCCGACTTTAACCAGCCGGATAGTCTTGTTCCGCAACTGAAGCTCTTTCCGGTCGAAAATCCGTACCGGAACCTCCTCATATGTAATGTCTGGCTGAACTGGAACTGGAATATCTGCCAACACATGCGTCGGGTCGGGCACATATCTCCTCAGCATCGATACGTGAAATACATCGTGTACGCCTGATAGGGACGGTGGTAGTGCCAACCGGTAAGCTACCGCTCCGATCCTCTGCAAGATCTCGAAAGGGCCAATATATCGCGGAGCTAGCTTACCTCTGAGGCCAAATCTCTTCACCCCTTTTGTGGGTGAAACTCGCAGAAATACATGGTCGCCAACAGAGAACTCTAGTGGTCTGCGTCTCCGATCAGCATAACTCTTCTGACGGTCCTGCGCCTCTGACATCCTCCGTCTGATAGTACGGACCAACTCTGCATCCTGCTGAACTCTATGAGGTCCCAACAACTGGGCCTCTCCAACCTCATCCCAGAGGACGGGTGTCCGACAAGGTCTACCATACAACGCCTCAAACGGTGCCATCTGGATAGCCGAATGGAAGCTGTTGTTGTAAGCAAACTCTACTAACGGCAGATGGTCCTCCCAACTGCCTCCGAAATCCATAACACATGACCTCAGCAGGTCCTCTAAAGTCTGAATGGTCCGCTCTGACTGTCCATCTGTCTGTGGATGGAAGGCTGTACTGAAACGGAGCTGTGTGCCCAAGGCCTGCTGCAGACTCTGCCAGAAACGAGACGTGAACCGTGGATCTCTATCCGAAATGATACTCAATGGAACACCATGTAGTCTGATGATCTCCCGACAATACAGATCTGCCAATTGATCCAGGGGATCAGTCCTCCGGATCGCTAAGAAGTGCGCGGATTTGGTTAATCGATCAACGATAACCCAAATCGCGTCATGGCCTCGTCATGTCCTCGACAAACCCACCACAAAGTCCATAGTGATGTGATCCCACTTCCACTCAGGAATAGGAATCCGCTGAAGTAATCCTGCAGGTCTCTGGTGCTCAGCCTTCACCTGCTGACAGATAAGACATCTAGCTACAAAATCCGCGATGTTTTTCTTCATACCGTTCCACCAATAGGAACGTCTCAAATCTCGATACATACGGGTCCCGCCTGGATGGATCGCAAATCGAGAACGGTGAGCCTTCTGAAGTAGCTCCTGTAAGACCGGATGAGACTGAGGTACGCATAATCTGCCTCGGAAGTATATAACACCCTCCTCGTCTCGTGTAAACTCGGTCTGCTGCCCGGAAGCTATCTGACTGCCAATGAACTGACAATGCTGATCACCAGCCTGAGCCTCTCGGATCTTCGTCCTGATCGACGACTGAGCAACCATGGTAACCAGAATACCCTGCTCTGTAGATCCCTGCTCCTCAAGGTCTAACTCAGAAAAACTCTGAATCAAGTCCGTGACTGAAGTCCGGTGGCAAGCCAAAGTCCCTCTGGACTTCCTGCTGAGCGCATCGGCAACCACATTAGCTTTCCCCGGGTGGTAGCTAATGGTACAATCGTAATCCTTTAGGAACTCCATCCATCTCCTCTGTCGGAGATTAAGCTCCTTCTGAGTGAAAATATATTTGAGACTCTTATGATCAGTGAGAATCTCAAATGTAATACCGTATAAATGATGCCGCCAAAGCTTCAGAGCAAAGATGATGGCAGCTAACTCCAAGTCATGAACTGGGTAGTTCTTCTCATGCTCCTTCAGCTGACGAGAAGCATAAGAGACTACTCTGCCGTGCTGCATCAGAACAGCGCCCAAACCCTGTAGAGAAGCGTCGGTATAGAGTACAAATCCATCCTCTCGATAAGGTAAGACCAAACTGGAGCCGATACTAATCTCCGCTTCAGCTCTCGATCTCAACCCTGACCATGTGAACTTCACGCCTTTCCGGTAAGACGTGTCAACGGCATAGCAATACGCGAAAACCCTCGACAAAACGTCGGTAATATCCAGCTAGTTCGAGACTCCTGCACTGACTTCGGCTGCTCCCAACTGGTGACAGCCTCGATCTTCTGAGGATCAACTGAAATACCTCTGCTAGAAACCACGTGTCCCAGAAAACCGACTGAGGATAACCAGAATGCACACTTTCTGAACTTCACGTACAGCTGATGTCGTCTAAGAATCTCCAAAACTATACGAAGATGATGTGTATGCTCCTCCTCGGAATGCGAGTAGACCAATATGTCATCAATGAAAATGATAACAAACTGATCCAGATACTCAAGAAAAATGCGGTTCATCAAGTCCATAAACACCGCTGGAGCATTGGTAAGCCCAAATGGCATTACCAAAAACTCATAATGACCGTATCTCGTACGGAAAGCTGTCTTCTGGATATCTGAGTCTCTGACCCTCAACTGATGATATCCGGATCGCAGATCAATATTAGAATACACTGATGTACCTCTGAGCTGATCAAACAAATCCTCCATCCGTGGTAAAGGATATTTATTTCTGACGGTCACTGCATTCAGCTGTCTGTAGTCAATACATAATCTCATGGTGCCATCCTTTTTCTTGACAAATAATACCGGAGAACCCCATGGGGAAACAGTAGGGCGAATGAATCCCCTGTCTAAAAGCTCCTGGAGTTAAACCTTCAACTCGTTCAACTCTTTTGGTGCCATACGATACGGAGCCTTCGATGTCGGCGCGGTTTCCGGAATCAGCTCAATAGCGAACTCCACTGGCCTTCTAGGTGGCAAACCAGGTAGCTCCTCTGGAAACACATCCGGATACTCTCGAACTACTGGAACGTCGGAGAGCTGCGAACTACTGCTGTCGTCTGTACTAATCAAAGATAATAGGAAACCCTGACAGCCATGTGACAACAGCTTCTGAGCCTGAATCGCCGAAATGATCGATATGCCGTCATCTCTGATGCCAGTGAAATTCCACGAGGGTTGGTTCGGAGGCCGGAAGGTGACCACCCTCGTCTGGCAATCAACGGTAACATGATATACTGATAGCCAATCCATGTCAAGAATGATATCAAACTCGATCATCTCCAATACTAGAAGATCTACCGTAAGTGTCATGTTGCCAAAGTCTAACGGACAACCTCTGATCTCCTGTGTGACGTCTAAAGTATCACCGGACGGTAGGGAGACAGTCAATCACTGCAATCTAACAGTAGGTAATCTACCTATCTCCCGCATAAAGGTACGAGATATAAAAGAGTATGAACTACCAGTATCAATCAAAATATCAGCGGAAAATGCATAAATGGAAATCGTACCGCGGAAAACGGATCTGTCGGCCCGCTGAGCATCCTCTCTGGTAATCGCATGAACACGACCAGTCTCTGGCGGAGGAGGAGGAGGTAACGTTGCCAGCGGCTGCTGCGGCTGGGCAGAGGCGCTGGATAATGAGCCAGAGAAGACCGAGAGGATGGTGATCGACATCGGTACCGGCCGACCGAGTCTGCATCGCCCGAGTCGATAATAAGGTCTGAACAAAACTGGGTGCTGTACACCGAGTACTCCGCCCAAGCATGCCAAATGCCGCTGCAGCGCTGACGCTGTGAGGGTGAGAATCTCCGCCTCCTCGCCGAGACACCGATCGACTAGACTGCCCTCTCTCGACCCTCCCGGTGCTAAGCCTTCACCGACAATCCGGCTCAGGCCTGTTGCAAAAAGCAAACCGACTGCTCCAAAGTGTAGTCAAGTGATGTGGTCTCGAACCACATCGAAACATCAGATATCGTGGACTGTTTCCGATCTTGCCGAGGAGACTGGAAACGTCCTGAGGAAGACTGTCCTGACTTCTGAGGCCTACGCGATACCCCAGAAGAACTCTGACCTGACTGTCTGCGACTACTATGATGCTGTCCTATCGCCTGTGTCTGCTGGATCTGCCCTGACGTCTGACCCGTATGCTTCCTTTTCCTGTCCGGATATGCTGTCTGCTAAGCTAACTCTATCATCAAAGCTCGATCCAGTGCATCAGAGTAAGATGTGATCCCTAAACCGGCAAGCCGTACATGCAGATAACCATCCAGTCCCTGAATAAACTGCATCATGCGAGTTCTGTCATCCGCAACTAACTCTGGACAAAACTTAGCCAACCGGTGGAATTCAGTATTATACTCGGTCATTGTTCTGCCTCAGACTCATAAAATCCTGTCGGCGAGCCATCTGATAAGACAGTGGAAAGAAGCGGCTCTCAAAAGCCTCTCTGAACCTGGTCCACGTGACGTTGCGCTCACCAATAATAGAACGCTGAGTAATCCACCAGGCATTAGCTTCATCCCGTAAATGGTAGGCAGCCAGCTCTGCTTTCTCCCACTCGGAGCAAGCCATATAGAAGAAAGTCTGCTCCATAGTCTCTATCCATGACAGAGCCATACTCGGATCGAGATCTCCGCGGAAAAGAGTGAAACGAGTCTTCATCGACTCAGCCAATGCTGGAATCCTAGCTCGTGCAGCGACAATATCAGTGAGCTGTGTCGGGACGGCTGCAGGAACTGGCGGAAACACTGGAGCTGATACTACAGGTGGTACCGCGGAATAAACCGGAGGAGGAACTCCCGGTGCTGCTGTATATACTGAAGCATAAGCCGTCGGTGGTACTGCCGGGTGAACATAAGTGGCCGCAGCTGGAGGTACGGTAGGTAATGGTACCGGATATGGTGCAGCTGCTACTACTGTAGGCACTGGGGGCACAGGTGCCACTGGTGTCGGGTACACTGTAGATCCAAGTGGCGGTGGTACTGAATACGCTGTAGGCTGCGCTGGAGCAGATGTCGGGTACGCCAATGGTACCTCTGATGGTACCGGAACTACTGTAGGGATAGGTACGCTCGGCACAACCGAGGTAGGTACCTCTATAGGAGCCGTTGGGGTCTGAAAGCCCAACGTGCCTGAAGCATGCTGAGTCAGTCCCTTACTAACAGGCTCACTGACAGTGGGCATCTCTGGCATATCCAGAGATCCCGTGGTCCTCGAACGTGGTCGTCCAGCACCACGTCTCACAGCAATATGAGTAGATCGTCTCATATCTGTTAAATTAAATTACAAATATTAATACAAGTATAACAATCATAAAATAAACATCATACCTATTTGCTGTCTGGAGATGTTCCGTCGCTGTCCAGTCCCCAATTTGACCTCAAAATTTCGAACGAGAAAAATCACCGGAAATCCAAATAAATCCGAAACGGAAATTCGAAACATAACCATATCGAAAATCCGAAAATGCCCAGTTTAACTCGCAAACCTGGCTAACCCAAATATCCAGAATACCAACAACAGATATCCGATAAATCTCCAGAACACCAAAAGCAGGTATCATAACCCTGCTCTGATACCAATAAATTGGTATCAGATAAATCTCAAAATCCAACACACGGAAACCAACCAAGTATCGCCAAACTTGGCTCTGATACCACTAAATTGTCACACCCCAGAGGAGCCCCTGTCCGAAGAAATTTCGGCAGCATCTCCCCTGTACGGCGGACAATCTGAAATCTCTACATAACACATATATCTCAGCCACAGGCGGCTGGAATAATAACAATAAATAAAATCAATCACCACGCAGTTTATATAGATATTCAGCCTCTGGCTGTCACAACCACGCAGTTAATAATAGTAATCACGAACAATAATACTCTAACTCGAAATCCACCCTACTCAACTACACTCGTAAAGCTCAAATCCGATGAACTCACCTCTTCTGCCGTCCAGGCAGGCATGTAGTAGAATAAATCCAAATCCAAAACCATCGACATAATAAAATCCATACAATGTCCATAAGTAAAATGATCCAAAACATAACAAGTTCAAAACAGTCTAGAACAAAAAAGAAACCAAAGGAAAACCAATCATATCCTCGAGGTCTGCAGGGACCAGCAACTGGAACTCTCTCCTGACAGCATCAACCTGAAAATATCAACAATGGAGGCGGGGTGAGTCCAACACTCAGCAGGTACAATTGATATGCAAAGTAAAGAAATAACACCTAGCACTAATCATGCGTACAGTCTCCTGATAAAAATAAAGATAAATGCAAACCGAAGTAGACAGGAGAGAATCTGTACTAACCAGGACCCGGTATAAGGACAAACAGTCTGAAAGGTATAGAAGACCTGTATGCATGTCAAACATGGTATCCACACAATATGCAGCATATAAATGCTGCAAACACAAACACAAGTAATAAATGCATCATGCATATGATGCCAATGTCATGGTCACCCCTGACGCCAGTCAGCCAACTCACAACAAAAGTGGAACCGAGTGGGTAGGGCTGTGACGACCGTGCACTCTGCATCACTACTCCTGATGAGTGACCGAGAGGATGAGATGTTGTCGGAGTACACACGTACTCCTACCCCAAATCATAAATGGGGGAGCGCAATGCTCTCATCTCCCGGTACACTGTGACGGGGAGGGCTCTCTAACGTGCTACACGCTGCGTCACACTACCCATGAGCGGACCAACGGAGCACCGGACGTGCTACCACGCTGTGTCACGCTACCCATGAGCGTCACAACGGAGCAGCGAATAGTGATGAAACTGGCAATGTGCTCAACAATAATGGAGCAATCTATCGCACAACATGCGATCATACAAATGGTGTATGTCACTAAGCATGGTAATATACTAAACCAACCTCTGGACATATAACAATGGGCACCATAGTGAATAAATCATATCAAGATATACTGATCAATAAGGTATCAAACCTAGGTCCTGACATGGTAAAACATGGTTATATCACTACCCATGAGCATGTGAAATCAGATAGGTATCAATACGAGATGCAAATAAACAATCAATCAAGCAGGTAACATGTATCGGGTAGTGATTAACCGAAACAAATAAGAAAACACAATTAATGCAAATTGTTAATATCATTACTAAGCATATCAAAGACAATAAGTCAAAAGTACCCGTCTCCGATAAAAGAAAAGTCCAATCCAGAAATCAAGACACTCGTCGAGATACCGTCCCGAATCAAAGTCCTGTGTCGAACATATAGATATATTTTATTTAGCTATAATTCAAATGAATTTAAATAGCTTAATAAAATCCACGAACTAAATCAGGGAAAACCCTAATTAACATAACCAATTGCCTACCCAAAATTAAATCTAACCATTGACTAAGGTTAATGGTCTTAACCCTAATCGTTCCATTAGATTCATTTAAAAACCAACTCAATCTACAACAAGGATCCGCTATCAATGTATCATCCTATAACCAAATTAGGTAAGTATCAATTCATACATAAAACACATTTTCACCTCAAATCACAGCTGGAGAAGATTCGCCGTTGCAGCACAATAGACGAAGTTGCTGCCAATAATCCTATCCGGAGCGAGGTGGAACCATTGCCTAGCAAGTCAGCCCTTTCAAATCATCATCTAGACAAATCAGACGTCTAATTCACAGTGTGTACATGCTCAACCATGCAAGACCAAATCAAGGCTCACCTTGGGGGTCTGATCACCTTATTCACTGTCTGCACTTCACAGCAACCCGAGGCTGTGATCCAGCGCTGGAAGGCAGTGTAGCACAAAGGGAAACAGGGGCACAGAGAAGAAGAAGTCGGCGTCGGCACCACTTCAAGAAGTAGGCAGTGGCTAGGTCTGAGGAATTGCAAAGCTGTGGCCACCGGAGAGAGATGGTGGCCGTGGGTTTCCGGCTAGGGCACGCGGCTGGACGAGGGCAGAGGGTGTCGAAGGAGAGGAAATCAGCGTCAGGGCTCGCCGGCGACAGTGGCGTCGGGTCGGAGTGGCGGCGACGCTGCTGGGGATCGGCTCCGACGCTCGAAAGAGGAAGAAGAAAGGTCTCGGTGGCTGGCGGCTAGGGCACAGGGAAAAGGTGGCGCCGTGAGGAGGAAATGAAAGAGATGAAGAAGAAGTGGGTGAGCGGCGAGGAAGAAACCGCCGGGCTGGCGGTTAGGGCAAGGATCCGGAGGAAGGCTTGGCGTCGGCGCGAGTTCGGCAGGGAGGAGTGAACGGCGACAACCAAAAACAAAGAAAAAAGAAAATAAATAAAGAAAAAGGAATTAAGAAATTCAACTTTTCCTCTTTTAAATAGGGTAGTCAAAACAGGCTTTTCCGGGCCCCATTTTGTCCCCGTTAACTCGTCCATACGAGCTCCGAAAAATTCCCGGAAAATTTCCAAAAAATTCCGAAAAATTCTCTTATTAATATTCGCCTATTTTCCGATATTTTACATGTTCCTAACACCTTAAATTTCTTATTAGGAAAAGATTGACGTAATTCTTCGGAAGAAAACCTAGGGTCTTGGTTGGGATTAAGAGAGCTAGCCTCTCGTTGTGCAATAGTTCTACTTTTCTCACTATAAAGATAATAATGAAAATTAATATTGCAGTATATAATTAATTGAGAAAAGAGTAGATAATTACCGAGGCATTTTCGGAGGTGAGGTGAGGCTAGAATCGGCGAACAGATTTGAAGAGAGGAGAATGGAGTTGCTGAGTTCTAAAGGTTGTTCGATTCTGTTTATATAGAGGGTGATCGGTCGACCGATCACAGGTTCGGTCGACCGATCCCTTTATATCGCCACTCTTTTTGACAGGTGAAACGATGTTCGGTCGACCGGAAACTTGTTTGGTCAACCGATATATTTATTTTACAGAGAGAAGCGATAGGTGTAAATAAGTGAACGGTTGAAGTTTATGTTTTCGGTCGACCAATAAACTTGTTCGGTCGACCGATTAATTGAATATGTGATTAATTGCTGTCACGTATGTTCGGTCGACCTAAACCTTCCATTCGGTCGACGGAACATCAAATTTTTTTTTTTAAATAATTTTAAGATAATTAAGTTTAAAAAGTTTTAAAATAATTTTAAGATAATTAAGTTTAAAAAGTTTTAAATAATTTTTAAAATAATTTTTAATATAATTAAATTTAATCAGTTTTAAATAAGTTTTAAAATAATTTTTAAGATAATTAAATTTAAAAAGTTTTTAATAAATTTTAAGATAATTAAGTTTAAAAAGTTTTTTAAATAAATTTTAAAATAATTTTTAATAAGTTTAAAATAATCTTTAATATGTTTTAAAATAATTTTTAATAAGTTTGAAATAATTTTTTAATAAGTTTAAATAATTTTTAATAAGTTTAAAATAATTTTTAAAAAGTTTAAAATAATTTTTAATAAGTTTTAAATAATTTTTTAATAATTTTTAATAAGTTTTAAAATAATTTTTAATATTTTTAAAATAATTTTTTAAAATAATTTTTAATAATTTTTAGTAAGTTTAAAATAATTTTAATAAGTTTAAAATAATTTTTAATAAGTTTTAAAATAATTTTTAATAATTTTAAAATAAATTTTAATAAGTTTAAAATAATTTTTAAAATAATTTTTAATAAGTTTTAAAATAATTTTTAAAAAGTTTAAAATAATTTTTAATAATTTTTAATAAGTTTAAAATAATTTTTAATAAGTTTGAATTTAAATTTGAATTAAGTTTGAATTAAATTAGGTTAGAATTAATTAAGTTTGAATTAAATTAGGTTAGAATTAATTAGGTTTGAATTAGATTTCGATTAATTTTGAATTTATTGAAAGAGGTTATTGAACCCATGTTAGATTCAAACTTAGCTTTGGGTTAATCAAGCAGGCGTCATAAAGATAAGTTTCAGTTCAGTGGCGAGGCATATGGTCTACTTGAATATCATTAGACCACTTGCTGAAGACTTTCCAAACTGTTCCTGCCCAAAAAACTTGGTACTAAATTTTGGTCTAACTAGCCTATGTTTGACTGGGGTAGCATCGGTCAGATCCACTAAGTATAGTGCACTAGGTAGAATTCCATATTCAGCCTAGACATGCCTTCGACAAAGTTTCCTTGACGTACTATCATCCCAATCCATTCCGATGCTATGTTGTAGGGTTTGGTAAACCTTTTTCATCTAACCGTTCTAAGCAGAAAAATAATCCTAAGCCTAAGTATTGAGTTTGGTTTAATCAAGTTGGTTGGATTGATTTTCTATTTGCTCCCCCTGAGTCATAGCTTAGATAAGGTCTATCTAAGTGATGGATTTGGCTCTTAGGGACCAAGTAGAGGTTTGGTTCAATTTGTTTGGTTAAAAGTTTTGTTTGAACCCATGCTTGGACTTGACTTCTAGTATTTTGACTGATTAAGGATAAGTATGATTTGTTTGTTTGTTTGGGTTTGTAACCAAGTCCTGATTTGTT
The DNA here is from genome assembly GCF_018446385.1 of Zingiber officinale. Taxonomy (NCBI): domain Eukaryota; kingdom Viridiplantae; phylum Streptophyta; class Magnoliopsida; order Zingiberales; family Zingiberaceae; genus Zingiber; species Zingiber officinale. Next base: position 73,613,986 of record NC_055993.1, read on the forward strand.
GTACACGACTCGTTGTGATCCAAGTACCATATTTAGACACTTGGATCCCATTTCGAACCTTTCCAACGTTTTCTTGAGTCGCTCGACTTGACCTTTCAAATCAAAATTTTCTTCCTCAAGTTTTTCAACTTGAGTTGAAGTCCCGATTTGAACTCGGTTAGTTGAGTCACTCAAGTTAACTTGTTGCTTAAAGTGGTCTATTTCCTTAAGTAACAAGTTATTTTGTTTTTCTGATTTTGATAATTTTTTAAACAAACATTTAACTACTTTAAGCAAATTAGACTTTGAATAAATCGTTACCATATTTGAATGTTCCGATCCGGGGGTTCTCTCGGACTCGATGTCGATCTCGGATTCGTACTCTTCGTCGGACTCGGACCCGGAATCTTCGTTTCTTGCCATAAATGCAAGGTGGCTCGAGTGCTTCGTTTGCTCCGCGTCGGAAGAAGTTTCCTCCCATGTCGCTTGAAGAGCCTTCTTTTGTCTTGTTGATTTGGGTCCTTCTTCTTTCCGATTTGGACATTCATTTTTGAAATGCCCCTTCTCGTTGCAGCCATAACAGATCACTTCTGATTTGTTTTGGATCTGATTTGGTGGGGTCTTTTTGGTGCTTCTTCTAAACTTCTTTTTAGTCAACAACCTTCAGACCATGTTGACTAATTCTTCTTCGTTTGTTGAGTCTGAGTCTGGTTCGCTTTCTGACTCGATCTTCTTTTTTTTATTTTGTTTCCTTGCTTGAACCTGTATACAAAGCTACACCTTTCTCGACATGGCTTGTGTTAGACTGTTCATGTAATTCCAATTCACAAAATAACCCATCTAACTTAAGAATTGAAAGATCCTTGGAAACTTTGTATGCATCTACAATTGATGCCCACAAAGCATTCCTCGGAAAAATGTTTAGAGCGTACCTTATTGTGTCACGGTTTTCAAGACTATGCCCAATCAGGTGGAGGCCGTTTAAGATGTCTTTCAGTCGAGCGTGTAGTTGTGAGGCCGTCTCTCCGGGAAATATTTTTATATTCAATAAATTATTTAAAAGTAAATCTCATTTGTTTACCTTTGAGTCGTCAGTTCCTTCGTGTAGCTTGACTAGCGAGTCCCACAATTCTTTGGCGTTGTCGTAGGACCGACTCGGTTCAACTCCTCCATAGTAAGCCCGCACTGAATGGTGTTGATCGCCTTGTAGTTCAATTGTACCTTCTTGATCATTTGGGGAGTCCATTCTTCTAGTTCTAGTGTTGTTCCATCCTTTGTTGGGGGGAGTATATCCTTTCAAAATGGTAAACCAGAGCTCGATATCGAACTTCAAGTAACACTCCATCCTATTCTTCCAATAACTAAAATTTTCTCCTTTGAATAGTGGAGGTCGGACAGTACTATATCCTTCTTGATATGAGTTCGTCATCCTTGCAAGAAAAAAATTTAAAAAATATTTCCAAGACTTTCGTCTTGGGATTAGTAGTGCCTGAAGAATAAATAATAAAAATATTCTAAAGGAAAAGAAAAAAAAGTTTTTAAAAAGATGCTTTGAAAATCGGTTAAGAAATTTCAGAGCTAACCTGCTCTGATACCAATTGATAGATCGATTTAAGCGATAGAGGGGGGGGGGGTGAATATCGCGCGTTTAAAAACTATTCTTTTAATCTTTTGAAACCAAAGTCGTGCAGCAGAAATCAGAAAAGAGACAAGGTTTTTTTTACTTCGTTCGGAGCCTAGCTCGACTCCTACTCGAAGGCTCGCGGTCCTTGACCGCACCGATGGGAAAAACACTATAATACTTCTTTCCGAACTCCTCGAAAAGAAGTGAATCGTACAAGTACAGATATATAAGATAGTAACACTTCTACTATCTTATAGAATTAAAGTACAGTGCAAAAAGTAAAGCTATACCGACAAAAGTAGTAGTAAATCGTAGCTCGGTCGGCAATCATATGAAGTTACTTGAAAAGTTGATGATGATTTGTCGCGTGAGCAGCTTGCAGAAGTACACAGGAGTCGATCAGAAAAGTTCTTATTGCCTCTTACTTCGAGCCTTAATTTATAGGAGTATGAAGGTTCGGTCGACCGATCCTTCTTTTCGGTCGACCAAACCAGCTTCGATCCCCTCTAGCTAGAATCTGACGCTGGCTCGAATCTCTGGCATTAATTTGTCTTTAAATATTCGGTCGACGGATCATGCCTTTCGGTCAATTGAACAGCTTCCTTCCCTGTTCGTCGTGATTCTGCCGAGATCATCCTTTAATGCTGAATAAATGTGATTGGATCGGTCGACTGATCCCCAGGTTCGGTCGACCGATCAACTTATTTCCTTTGTTCCTGATCGATGCTGATGATCTGTCCTGTGATGAGTCACTAAGGTTCGGTCGATCGATCTTACTGTTCGGTCGACTGATCAGTCTTTGATCGGACTCTGATCTAATCTGTTCTGAGATGTTAGCTGCTTTGTATTGATCTTGTTTGGTCGACCGAACCACAGGTTCGGTTGATCGATCCAGTCGGTCCTGCAACAGAAAGTTAAGCAAAAACTATTTCCTGTAAAATAGATGTTAGAATAGTAGTAATATAATGCAAGATTAATAATATGAAAGACAGTATAACTGTCTTGATCTCAACTTGGAAACCTTCCCGATTTCTTCAGTTGGATCAGCGACCTAAGGTTGTTCCCTTTGGGAACCCTACCTCACTGTCGCTCCTCCAGTTGTTTACCTCAACCTACCTGCCAAACTTAGATCCTCCAGATCTAGTTTGGACTTTTCACTTAGCTTTGATCGGCTCACCAGGACTTTTCCCTTGATCTTAGGTCCTCCAGACCTCTCGATCATACTGCCAAGCTTCAGGTCCTCTTGACCTCCTTGGACTTGCACCTGGGTTCCACGATCTGCTAAGATTTCTCCTGCCTAGCCTCCAACTAGGTCTTTCTTGGTTGAGTAAACATCCTGCACACTCAGTCAACTTGTTAGATCATAACAAGACTTAACTTGAACCTTTGACAACATCAAAACTCAGGTTTGATTCTTGTGCGGCTTGCACTAACACTTCTGAGCAATCCTAACGCTACAAGCTGCTAACGAGATGATCCTGAAGTGCTGCAACATCATCCCGACGACTCGGAGCTTCAGCTTTCATTTACTTGTTGTCGGTATTACTTAATTTTATTGTACTTAATTCATATCTGTACTATTGCGATTTAATAGTGAATTGCCCAAAGTAATCGCTCAACGAGCGAGGGCCTTGGAGTAGGAGTCGCCCAAGGCTCCGAACCAAGTAAAAACACTTGGGTTTTTTCTGTGTTTGGTTTTTCCTTTATTTCTGCTGCATTACTCTTGAACGATTTCCGAATACGAATTGAACGAAATAGCCACAAGCGCTATTCACCCCCCCTCTAGCGCTTTCGATCCAACAATTGGTATCAGAGTGGGGTCGCGTTGATCTGGTGCAACCACCAATCACGCAAACTTTTTCGTGGTGTTTTCGATTTTACGGAGTCAATTAGAATCTAGCTTAATAGCTACATTCTAATTATTATTTTTCGATTCGGTTTTAGCTCGAAGTTGATGCAACACCACTCGAGCTCATAATCTTAACTTTATTTCCTGCACTGTTAATCCAAGACCTAGTCTTGGGATATTTTTGTTTTCTTTTATTTTGCATACTATCAATGGCCCAACAAGAGGGATTCAGCACTGTTCATCCCCCGCTCTTCATCGGAGAAGATTTCGGGTACTGGAAGGGGCGAATGGAGACGTTCCTCAAAATCCAGTTCGAGACGTGGATGATCGTCAAGACTGGATTGCAACTACCAACCGAAGAAGACGGCAAGCCTACACCCTGCGAAAAATGGGAACCGACCCTGATCAAGAAAGTGGAAGTCGATGCCAGAGCTACCTGCACCCTCCAGTGTGGACTAACCAAGGAAGAGCTCAACAGAGTTGGACCGTTCTCCAGCGCAAAAGAGCTATGGGAGAACCTGATCGAACTCCACGAGGGCACCTCCGACACCAAGGTTAGTAAGAGGGATTTGTTATTTAATAAATTATATAATCTAAAGATGCAGGAAGGAGAGACAACAAGTCAACTCCATGCTCGCATACAAGACATCCTCAACTCCCTCCATGCGATCGGGCAGAAAGTCGAAAATCGGGATATTATAAGGTACGCTCTAAATGCTTTTCCATGGAGTACATTATGGGCATCAATGGTAGATGCCTACAAAGTCTCCAAGGACTTATCTTCCATTAGACTAGATGAATTATTTTCTGAATTTGAATTGCATGAACAGACTAATACACAGCCAACTGAGAAGGGTATTGCTATGGTTGTAGGTACAAGTCGAACACGCGAACCAAGATCACGACGAAGAACTGAACCGGAGTCGGAAGATGAACCCAACTCAGACGATAAAGATGACAAATTGACCTCCGAACTCATGAATCTTGTGAAGAAGCTCTACATGAAGAAGAAGGGCTTCAACAAGAGAGACCTAAAGAAAGCAATCCAATCTAAGGAGAGTCAACCAAGCTCAAAAGTCAAGTTCGAGGTAACTTGCTACGGGTGCAACCAGAAAGGGCACATCAAGGCCAACTGCCCAAATCAGAAGGATGCAAAGAAGCAGAGGAAAAAGAAGGTGTTGAAGGCAACATGGGGCGAATCCTCAGAAGAAGATACCGACGACGAACTCGATCAGACGAGTCTACTTGCACTGATGGCCCGGGACCAGATCAATCTGTCTGAGAGCGAGAGCGAGTCGGAAGCCGAGTCCGAGAGAAGCCACGGATCCGTATCCGTTTCCGAAGGGCCTGACACCGCTGTAAGTATTCCTCGGTTAAACAATTTAGTTAATTACTTATTACGCAAATTAGCAAAATCAAACCTTAAGGTCAAGTCGCTTTTAAAGGAAGTAGCAGTCCTTAAAGAAGTGACTAACTCTAAAACCTTGCCTGACCCAGTTCAGACTGAAAATTCAACTCAAGTTCAAAAACTTGAGGAAGAAACTTCCAATCTGAAAACTTAGGCCAAGGATTTGAAAATTACATTAGAACGGTTCTCTTTGGGCTCCAAGAAGCTTGACCTAATTCTTGGGACACAAAGAGTCGTTTACAATAGAACTGGACTAGGATATAAAACCAAAAGGAAATATAGATCTTATCTAGCCTTAGTAAATAGACCTAACAATAAATCGGTCCAAGCATGGGTACCCAAGTCCAACCTGATTAATCAAGCTGGACTTGGTCAATATTGGATTCCCAAGGATCAAATACATTACCTCGATAGACCATATCGAGACTATGATCCAGGGGGAGCTAGTAGAAAAACAATAGTAATAAAAAGTACAAATTAATCAAATTTGAAATTCAAATTAAAAAAAACAAATTCAAATTAAATTCAAATTAAAAATTCAGATTAATTAAATTCTTACAAAATCTTAAAAATCCAAAGGAAGGCTCCAGAATAGCTGGCACCTCCAAAACTTAATCTACCCGACAAGGGTAACCAAGAGTAGACTACCAGGCAGGGTAATTAAGGTTAAATTAAAATGGGCTAGGTTTAACTTGACTCACGGTACTGGTGAAGTATTGGATGATAGTACGTTGGGAAAGCTTAGTCATCGCATGTCTAGGAAGATATGGCTTCGACCTGGTGCGTTTGGCTAAGTGGAACTGACCGAAGCTACCCTTTATGGATCCTAACCAGTTAGACCAAGGTTTTGTACTAAGTTCAATGGGTAGGACTATTTGGAAAACCTCGAAGGCATGATTACTTTAATGATGTCCTTGTGACTCACCATAGCCAGAAGTTTATCCAAAGAATGTCTATTTGTTGAACCCAAAGCTAAACCTGAATCTAACACAAAATTAAACCAAACCCTAAAATTGAACCATAATTCATCTCACAAAAATTATAGGATTCCTTTATTGAAAATTTAGATTGGGTGAGATGACTAAGGAATAGAAATCAAAAGAAAATCAAATTTGAAATTCAAAATATAAATCAAAATTTGAAATTCAAATTCAAATTCAAATTCAAATTCGAAATTAAAATTCGTAATTAAAATTAAATTAATTAAAATTAAATTAACTTAAATATTTTTTTTTTAAAAAAAATTAAATTAACCTAAATATTTTTTTTAAATTTAATTAACTTAAATATTTTTCAAAATTAATTAACTTAAATATTTTTCAAAATTTAATTAACTTAAATATTTTTCAAAATTAATTAACTTAAATATTTTTTTCAAAATTTAATTAACTTAAATATTTTTCAAAATTAATTAACTTAAATATTCTCTCAAAATTAATTACTTAAATATTTTTTCAAAATTTAATTAACTTAAATATTTTTAAAAATTAATTAACTTAAATATTTTTCAAAATTAATTAACTTAAATATTTTTCAAGATTAATTAACTTAAATATTTTTTCAAAATAAAATTTGTAAGATATCGCAAAATTCAATAATAAATATTATTGAATGAAAAATCTTATTGGATTTTTCTGAAATTTTTAGAATTTTTTTGGGATTTAAACGGATTCCGTATGACTCATTTTAAAGGGTTGAATTTCGGGGTACGGAGGAGGCCTATTTGGAATACCCATTTAAGTGGGAGTTGATTTGGGAATGAACTTAGATTTTAATTAATCTAACCTAGGTTTAAATTTCGATTCCCTTAATTTGCTTCCCCGATTGCTTCTCCCCCTCGCGCGAGTTTCCTTCTCCCGAGCCCTCTCTCGCGACTTCTTCTCGCTCGATCGCCGGTCACCACGAGCTCATCGCCGGTAATGATCCCTCCTCCAGCGTGCCTAGGTCGAGTCTCCCTCCTCCCTCTCCTTCTCGAGGCGTGGGGTCTTCCTCCTCTTTCTTTCTTGCGGGCGATCGACGGTGATCCGGCGGAGCTAGGGCACGACAGGGGGGAGTTGATTCGCATCTTTCTTGGTGGATCGAGCCCCTCTCAGTTTTTCTCTTTGATCTATTCATTGGAGGGGGTTGCGGATCGTCTCCAGTTGAGGTGGATCGCGCGATACCAGCTGTAGGGATCGATTGAGGTAAGGCTTCGTCGGGAGATTCTGTGAATTCAAAGACCTTGCTTAATTGAGTTTGTTTGTGATGATCTTCCTGTTCTGGATTAGAGGAAACAGAGGATCAGCGTGCTGTGGACGTTTCCTGTTGCCGGTCACTGCCCTCTCCACTTCTTGAAGCTGTGGAGGGTTGCTGCTCGGGTTCACCACTGGATAGATCACCAATTCCAGCAGCAGTCAGCATCCCTTGTTCCTCACAGTTGCATTTGGAGGGGAAGTTGTTGCAGAATCTGGATTGAGGTAAGGTTCTGTTTGAGGTGAGTAAGGTTCTATTTGTTAGGGGTTTTAGCAATTCTTTGCTGTACAATTGAGTTCTAGATTGATTCTTGGAAGAATTGGTGTGTAGGTGTTTTTGTAGCTTCTGGACAATGGGTGTAGGGCTGTGAGATACTGGATTTGGCTGCTATATCTCAAGGTGAGTGTATTTCAGTGATGCACTTTTGATTCTTAGTAGTATGTTGCTATATTAGGTTTCTAAAGGATGTTAGGGTTTGTGGTGTGATGTGGATTGGATGAATTATTGTCGATCAAGGATTAAGGATTAAGGTTTTATTTATGGAGGTGATTTCATTTCTACATTGGTTTGGATTAGTAGTGATGGATTGTAGAAATTTAAATTTAGTTGTATTGGATTGATTAGTGGATTTAGAAGGATTTATGATGAGTTTGGATTAGAGTTTGATTGATGATGAATTATGTGAATTGAATTGGATTAATTCATGAGGAGATTTGATTAGTGTGATGATTGTGGATTATGTTTGGATTTAGAAAGAGTTGAATTTAAGGATGGGCCTATCATCTACTTTGGTTTGGATCATTGGGTTGAAACTAAACAGGGTTACCTAATCGACGTAGGATTAGGTTGTGGGTTTAGTTTGTTGTTGATTATGTGAGTAGCTAAATATACTATGTGATCGTAGGACTTGGATTCGGGACGAGCATCTCGATGTGGGATTTCCGGACACGATCTACGTATTAAGGCGGGTATTTCTTCCTTGGCTCTATGTAGATTTTTATTGAGCTTAGTGCATGATTTTATTTGATGGATTAGGTTATTTTACCTTATATCGTGTTCGTATGTTGCTTTCTTGCTTGATACTGATGCTTGACCCTTGTGATGATCTATTTAATTCTTATACAGTCTACACTTTGGTTATCTATACTCTATGATATTTTTACATGTAGAGTATGTATGGTAGGGGATACCTCATTGGTTGTGTTCATATGATGATTGTCCATTTGTATGTCGTGTATACATTTATCTGGTGAGATGATTGGGGGAGTTGTGTTGATTGTATATTTATTGTATATACACGTGTCTGATGTGTTTACTGGAGGATACATGTTGGTTGTACCTATGTTTTGTGTACATGTATCTAGGGGGATTGTTGGAGATTCTTGGTTGATTATACATGTGTAGTTGTATATATGTGTTTGGTGGGATATATGGAGGTATCATGACGATTATACCCATGTTGTGGGACACTCATGTGGAGTTTGAATTTGCATGGATGATGACGGTGTCCGTATCATGATTATATATATATATATCATGTTCATCATTCATTGTATACTGACGACTATCGTCTCTCTTGTGGTTAAGAGGGTTGTCAGTCTTTTATAGTTGTCCATTCGGCCACAATTGGAGAGTGGTAGCTTGGAGATAGTCCTGTTGTGCTTACTCAGCCGCTCAGTGTTCTGTCAGCCTCGACCACTCTGGAGTAGTGAGTCTTGAGGGTACAGTAGTCAGAGGGCTAGAGATGTGAGTGGTCAGGGACCCTTAGCTATGTAGTTATATAACTACTTAGCTGACCATTCGCTTCGGCTGCCTATAGCGGTGCTTGTACTGGAGGCTAGTATGGTTTGTCACAGACCCAAGCCTCTCGGCCATATAGGGGTCGTGGTGTCTAGAGAGGTGGCGGGAGTGACCATGGAGCATGCATACACATTTTTGCATATGATGCGCGGTGCATCTTTGGTATTATTTTTGCATACATGCCTAGTAGATACTAGATGCATGTGATTGTGGTTGTTGCACTTGTTTGAGATATGCTTGTTGCATATGGTTGTCATGCTGCATACATGTCATTTATTTTATATGTATATGCAGTTGTATTTATATTGCACAGGTGTCATGAGTGGGTTTATTGCAGATTCGGTGAGTTTACTGATCATTGTACCATGTGTCGTCTCCAGATTGAGTATGTGTTTATCATCTTGTCAGTTGTGGTATGTGCAGTTTTGTATGTCAGTTATGAGCATTATACCATGTGAGATAGACTGGTACTGGTAGTTGTGTTTATTGGATATGTTAGTATGATCATGTCCTTTATTCTCTGCTGAGACTGTATACTTTTGATCTCCATGTTTTATTTGTAGACTGTGCACTGTCTTTTCTATTACTCGCTAAGTTACCTATACTCACCACCCCATGTATACATTTATGTTTTCAGGTAGCTTGTAGATGGTTGGTGTCGCTCAGAGTATCCTGTCTGTCGGGTCCTACGTCACATCCGAAGACGGTTTCATCTCGTGTTTGTCTTCTTTTTATATATTTTTTTTATTATTTTTGGTATTGTGTTTGTGTGTAGCCATGTGACTATCTTATGGTTTTGGTGTTGTATTTGTGTTTAAGCCGTGCCGACATGCATTGTATTTATTTGGTTTGTGTGGGCTTTCCTTCATTTTTCCGCTGTGTTTCTAGTACAGCCGTGTGGACTGCTTTATATATAACTGTGTGGTTGTGATTGTTTCATTTCAGCCGAGTGGGCTGTGATTATAACTGTGTGGTTGTGTATATATTCCAACCGTATATGGATGATGTATATTTTGTCTGTATATATGCTTTATATTGTCACCGGTACAGGGGAGATGCTGTCGGATTTTTGTCTGGCAGGGACTCCTTTGGGGGCGTGATAATTTTTGGTATCAGAGCAGGTACGATACCTGTTATTCGTGTTTTTAGATTTCGTGTTTCGATTTTGTTGATGTGACTTTCGAGCTTTGGGACCAGGCAGCAGCAGGACATCTCCAGGCTATAGGAGGTATGTTTGCATTTTGTTATCGTACATTTCTGTTAGTACATGCATTGTTGTTCTGATAGTGATGACATGTGTTAGCACTCTCTTGTTAGTGCCTGCCTATTTGTTTGTAGCATGCATTGCATGTGTTGGGTCAATCACTGATCACGGTTGACCTACTAGAGATCAAGGATTACAGTCTCAGGGGATTCGTCATATCATACTATTAGTTGTTTTAGTGTCTACTACGACTAGTTGGTTGAGTATTAGAGTCACATATCAGCCTCTGTTATTATTAGCTGCGAAGTGGATGATATCAGTATACTCATATTGACTCAGTTAGTAGAGTATTGGTTTACTCTTGTTGGCTCGGTCAATTTAGGATTGATTTACCTGATCGACTTGTGCAGTTTTGGTTTGATTTATCTTAGTTGGGTTCGTACTCCTGTTGTTTTGATTAGTAGAGTATTGATTTACTCCTGTTGGCTAGGTTAGTAGATTACCCTCGTTGACTTGGGTAGTGGTGGATCGATTTCACCTTAGTTGCTTTGACGAGGATTGATTTACTCTTATTAGATCAGTTAGTTGACGATCGATTTATTTTGTTGGTCCGATCAGTAGGGGACTGACTTACTCTAGTTTTAGAGATTCCTATCTTTGGGGTTATCTCGTGCTTGGTTAGATATTTTAAGAGACTGATTTGAGTACATGACTTGTACCATCATGGAAAGGACTGAATTAGCAGTATACCATTGTCGGCTAGGTCAACCTGTAGAGGATTGTCGTATCCTATTTCATGGGGACTTTGACCATGGACTGTCTGTACCTGGTTGATTGACTTAGAAGGTACATTCGGATAGGATACCTCCACTGATGTGGAAAAGTGTAAAGCTACCTGCTTAACACTTATGAGATATACCCGTTATTAGGGTGTATGAGTTGGAGAGTACATGCGAACATATGATTTGTTCTGGCATGAGAAAGTTGAAGTTAGCTGCTTAACCTTTACGTGACCCGGTACCACGTGAAGGAGGAAGCAGAGAATTGTTTTTGGAGATCAGGACATCACTTAGTGATTTCTTTGAGGTTTTTGGAGAGAGAATACTTCTTTACCTCTTTCAGTAGCGTGATGGTTTATAAGACGATGATCAGTCAACTCATCTAACGCTGTTTCATACTCATGGAACTATTGGATATGAGTAGATATCCATGAGGTACATAGGGATATATACCCCGCAATTGTGCGGAGGAAGTGGTGTTAGTTGGGTAATACCTAGGAGGTCCGGACATATATGGGATGATTATGAGAGTCGTGGAGATACTCTCTTGATGAGTAGACTCTCAGTTAGGAAGTTGTGTGACCCTTTGACTTTGGATTGACATTCTTTTACTGTGGATATTTGATTATCGGAAAGGATGAGAAGATAAGATTTGGCAGACCTTTGGGATACGTTTAGTTTGTTGGTAGGGGGAGTTGAAGGTTGGATGCTTTCCTTTTACTCTATCTTTGTTTAGGAGACTATCTGGTATGATTGATTCATGTTGAGGATGATTTTGATTGATGGATATTGGGAGATCAGGTGTGGTGATAGGTGGTCTTTTTATGTTTTATTAGTGGATATTTGACTTAATGATATATGATTTGGTGTTTGATGTTGATAGTGACATGGAGTGTAGTGTGTTTGTGATATATATAGATTTGTGGATTTATAGTTGCTGATCAGATCACAGATTTGTTGGGGATCTTATGGTTGAGAGTGTCTGTTGTATGGATATTATGAGTCATTGGTGTTAACATTTAGGTATACCGTGTTAGGACCAAAAGTAGCTAGAGGGGGGGGTGAATAGCTCGTCGCGTTCTCTCGTTGCTCGGCGTTGCTCGTTTCTTCAAAGATGTGCAGCGGAAATACAAAGAAACAATCACACAACGCTAACACGGTTGGTTTACTTGGTATCCACCTCACAAGAGGTGACTAATCCAAGGATCCACACCAACACACACACCCTCCACTAAATAAAACTCTCCTTTATGGTAACTTCCAAGGGCGGAGAAGCCCTACAAGACTCAATACAAGAAGAGAGGGAAAGGATACAAGAAATACAAGCTTACAAGCTTACAATGAGTATAAACCCTAACCCTAGCTTCTCTTCTTGGCTTTGATCCGCCTCTTGACTTGGAGAACTTCCAAGATCCTTCAAGAACTGGCGATCTGAGCTTTGTGAGTGCTGTGGAGGAGCTGGCGAGAGATCTGGAGTGAATCGGAGAAGAGATGCCGAAGGAATCGTGCGCCTGCGGCCTTTATCGACGCCAACGGTCGGATCCCGATCGATTCGAATGTTCCCAATCGATCGGGGAGGCTTTGGATCGATCCACGGATCGATCCAGAGCGCCTCTGTGCTCTGGATTATCGTGCGAAGCAGCCGCGTCCCAATCGATCCACTGATCGATTGGGACATCTAGATCGATCCACGGATCGATCCAGAGGCTCTCTGTTCGCTAGGAAAGGCTTGGATCGATCCACTGATCGATCCAGTACTTGATTTTTGCCCAAAACCAAGTCCCAAGCCTACCAAACCAACACCCGGTCAACCTTGACCTGTTGGTACACCATGCCTAGCATCTGGTCACTCCTTTGACCTGCTAGGACTTCCCACCAAGTGTCTGGTCAATCCCTTTGACCCACTTGGACTTTTCTATTCATGTCAAGTATCTGATCACTCCCTTTGACCTACTTGGACTTCCATCAGATGCCTGGTCAATCCCTTTGACCTATTTGTATTTCCTCGTGCCAAGTATCCAGTCAATCCTTTGACCTACTTGGACTTCCCAACACCAGATGTCCGATCATCCTTGATCCATCTGGATTTTCCCTTGCCTGGCTTCACTCACCAGGACTTTCACCTAGCTTCACTCACTAGGGTTTTCCATCTGCCTAGCTTCACTCACTAGGGCTTTCACCTGGCTTCACTCACCAGGACTTTCACCTAGCTTCACTCACTAGGGTTTTCAATCTGCCTAGCTTCACTCTCTAGGACTTCCCTTCTGCCTGGCTTCACTCACTAGGACTTCCACCTACCTAACATCCCAGTTAGGACTTCCCAGTCAAGTATCCGGTCAACCTTGACCTACTTGACTCTTCTTCAATCAGTTTCTTATTGTCAAACATCTAAACTCAAACCAAGACTCAGCTTGGTCAACCAGGTCAACCTTGACCTGAGGGATGTTGCACCAACAATCTCCCCCTTTTTGATGTTTGACAATACCACAATAACACTTACAATACCACATGTAAGTTAGGCTAATCCTATAGCCTCAATCTTCATGCCACTAGGTAATGAACACATAAATTAAGCTCTTCATTTTCCTCCTAAGAGGGCACACTCCCTCTAGGTAATGAAAGTCTAACTTACACCCATTCACAGGTCCTTTCATTCTCCCCCTATTGGCACACATCAACCCATCTTTGGGCACACATCAACCCATGCCCCAATTTTTGGTACACATCAACTAATCCATTTGTTGACGACTCTCCCCCTGAAGAGTTGCTCATCATTGTTCACAACATCACTCGTTGTGATCAACACGATAATGAAGGTCCCATACCCTTCATTTATCCTTACTTCTCCCTCAATGTAGACAAATACCCAACCCTGAGCATTTTCTAACCACTTGAGTTCCTACTTGAAATAATGAGGATATCCACTCCCCATTTCAAGTTCAAAAGCTCATACATGAGCATTTTCTTTTAAAGAAGGTTAACCACCTTCCAAGGTTCATGAAAAATAATTTTTCATGCCTTTAAAGAGTCCCTCCCCCTAAAGACATGGTGGTAACTTCTGTCATTGCACCAACAATGACTTGGAATCCCTAAACCTTTAGAAAACCCAAATTTAGAAGTTTTGAGGTTTAAATACTCAAAATTTGAAACAAACCTCAACCTAAACTTCAATGAAGCCTTCCTTAACCAATCCATCCTTGTTTTCACATGAAAACACCCTTTGTATGTATACAAATGTATTTTGGTGGGTTTGGAATGGTTACCTAGACTCAAAGGGGTTCAAAGATGCTGAAATCAGACCTTCCCAGCCAAAATCAGCAACTTGGATCGATTGGAGTTGGGTTCCAATCGATTGAACCTTTCTGAATCGATCCACTGATCGATTCAGACTACCTGGATCGATCGGCTGATCGATCCAGCGAGCTTCTGCTCGCGGGGGACTTGCCTTCTGAATCGATCCACGGATCGATTCAGGCACTCCAATCGATCCATGGATCGATCGGAGCTCTGATAGTTGCTGAAATTCCATTTCAGTCAACTTCAGAAACCCCTAGAAAATTCTACAAAAATCCAAAAATCATGAAATTTCGTGTAGACATTATTTAGGGCATACTTAATCATGGAAAAATAGTTTTCTACGAAAATACATCATATTTTCAAAGATTGACACAAGCTTGAAAACTTGCTAAAACTTTAGCGTTTTCTTCATGTTTGTGTCTAACTATTCAATGGTGATTACTATCAAAAGATAGCCTTCACCATGGTTTTCCAAAAACATTTTCAAAACCAATATCCCATCATGTTCCTTGGGCATAATGCACATGACTTGTACATTAGCTTTCCCAATGATGGGAAAACACATAACTATGTGTTTTGATGAACCTAAAAACTCAAAAGAATGCACTAAATCAACATCTTGAGCTTTGTTCATCATCCTAACATCTCACTTGTATCTAATGTGCACTAAACCATATACAAGTCACCTTATAGTCTTTGTGAGATGTAGATTTTTGTTTTTCCCTAATCTAGGGATCATGCATATCTATCTAGACATTTTAAAGATATTAGACATCCACCTAGGATGTCACTTGTTAATAAGTGTTGCTAAAATGTCATTTGTCCTTAATTACAAGGAATTAAACTAATGCATGATAATGTTATGGCATACATCAAAATAAAATAACTTTCAAAGGAAGGATTCCTATAACTACATGATGTATGAATGTCATGACATGGTATTTTTGGATTTTGCATAATAAAACATGAATGCAAAAATAGACATGATGTCATGGCATATGATGGGCAAACAATCATGGCAAGATTTAGCATAAATAAAATATACCTAGATTAACTATCTAAGTATCCTTAAAATCTTAGCTAAACTTACAACTTAAACCTAGATTGCCCTAAAGTGCTTCAAGAAAATGCCAAAGCCTAAATTGGCATTTCTAATTTCCTTGATTAATTTATGCCAGTCGAAATTAAGCATATCCTCAAATGTTGGCATATTTCATTTTTCACAAGAGTAGCACTTTTAAATTAATGCCCGGATTGCCTTAAATTTCCTAAGAACATACCAAAATCCCAACTTGGTAGTTCTTATGAATTTCCCAATATGTGCCATTTAAGATTAAAATCAATTCTTCCACCATTAGGCACATTGTACTCTTTCAAGGAGTAAATAATAATTCTATTTCATTTTCAAAGATTAACAAAAACCTTGAAAATGCTCCTTGAGTGTCAATTTCCTCAAAGTTGGGTTAACTACCCTTCTAATCGGAGTTGACACTCTCTAACCCATCTATGGGGTAGAGAAAATGCTCCTAGGAACCCAACACCTATTGGTGCTCCTTGGATACTCTAGGTATTCACTAGGGATTACTTCCCTAGATACCTTCCTAGTGACTTTGTTGGGCTTCTTAAAAGCCTTGGTCACATTTTCTAAGTCATTTCTAGGGATATCCTCCCTTGTGACCTTGTTGGTGACTTTCTTAGACTTCTTAGAAGCCTTAGTCACTTTTATTGCAAAAACACTCTTAGGGATGACCTCCCTAGTATTTTTGACTTGACCACTAGACCTAGGGTTTGTTCCATAACTGTATGGAACTCTATGGTAAGAGGGAGCATCCTTTTTAGCTTTGGGTTTGTATCCCAAACCTCTATGGCCATTGGATGACTTTTGTACCCCTAAACCTAGGTTATGCTCATTTTGCCCTTTTAGGATATTTTCCATCCTTTTTAGGGTCTTTTCCATTTTATCAAGTCTTGATCTCAAGACTTGATTTTCTATCATTAAATCCTTAGATTTTGATTTTCATTACACCCATGAGCATTTTTGTTTTTGGGCTTGTATCTATTATCCTTAGTGTTCTTGCCCAAGTGTCCATCTACCTTCCTAACCTTAGGTTGGGTAGTTTTGGCATGTAGGGCCACATGCTTTTCCTTAAAGCCCTCATGCTTCCTATTCTTATGGTAAATCGCATTAAAATGATAAAAATTAGAACTATCATGCTTTTTACCATAATGTAAAGGGGTAGGCTCAATAAAAGATACCTTCTTCTTTACCTTGGAGGCTCCCCCTTGACTAGTGCCTCCTTGAGCCTTGACCACCTTCTTCCCCTTGGGGCATTGACTTCGGTAATGCCCCTTTTGATTGCAAGAGAAGCATATAATATGCTCCTTGCTCTTCTTTGTGTTGGGGATGATCTCCTTGGGCTTCACCTTGCCTTTTGTGCCACTTGGCCCTTCTTCTTGGCCAATTTAGGGCACTTGCTCTTGTAGTGCCCATGTTCCCTACACTCAAAGCATATAATATGATTTTTATTATTAATTGAAATATTTATACCTTTGCTTGTAGGGGTGGCATTTTCTTTAGATCCGGAGGTAGAAGCTTCCTCTTGATCGGACCTTGATTCTCCTCCATTTGATTTTTCTTGACTTGTGGAGGTAGAATCTTCTTCCTCCTCTTTGTCTCTTGACCCGGATGTAGAAGCTTCTCCTTCTTCTTGATCCGGTGTCACCAAGAGTTGCTCCCCCTCAATCCTAGAGGTGGAGGCTTCATCGTCTTGAATATGAAACAAGGAGTATGCTC
The DNA here is from genome assembly GCF_018446385.1 of Zingiber officinale. Lineage (NCBI taxonomy): Eukaryota > Viridiplantae > Streptophyta > Magnoliopsida > Zingiberales > Zingiberaceae > Zingiber > Zingiber officinale. The sequence goes on from NC_055993.1 coordinate 73,630,952, forward strand.
CCTCCTTGTTCCCTTCGTTGCATTCCCTTGAGGATGAAGCTTCTTGGATTTCTTCTTCTTCGGAGGTTGAGCATCTCTCAACCTTGGAGTCCTCCTCTTGGTCTTGCTCCAAAGAGTCACCCTCTCTGGATACTTCTTGCTCTTGTACAGTGGAGGGGATCTCTTCATGAAGCTTGGCCAATTTGCTCCATAGTTCCTTTGCATCTTCAAATTCTCCAATTTTGCAAAGGATGGTGCTTGGCAATAAATTTACCAAAAGCTTGGTCACTTTGTCATTTGCCTCGCACCTTTGGACTTGCTCCGGGCTCCATTTGCTTTTCTTTAGAACTTTGCCCTTTGAATTTCTTGGAGCCTTGAAGCCTTCCATTAGAGCAAACCATTGCTCTATCTCCATCATAAGAAAAATTTTGATTCTTGATTTCCAAGAATCGAAACTCGTAGAGGTATATGGTGGAGCCACCCTTGTGTCAAATCCAAGTCCATCTTGGAATTGCATCTTGAAGTTGAGCTTGATAAAATCTTGAACTTGAAGAATTTGCTCCAACTTCTTCACCCTCTAGCTTTTCTTGTTATGCTTGACCCTTCCGGCGATGATTCCGGTGAAGAGCGGCCTCGCTCTGATACCACTTGTTAGGACCAAAAGTAGCTAGAGGGGGGGGGTGAATAGCTCGTCGCGTTCTCTCGTTGCTCGGCGTTGCTCGTTTCTTCAAAGATGTGCAGCGGAAATACAAAGTAACAATCACACAACGCTAACACGGTTGGTTTACTTGGTATCCACCTCACAAGAGGTGACTAATCCGAGGATCCACACCAACACACACACCCTCCACTAAATAAAACTCTCCTTTATGGTAACTACCAAGGGCGGAGAAGCCCTACAAGACTCAATACAAGAAGAGAGGGAAAGGATACAAGAAATACAAGCTTACAAGCTTACAATGAGTATAAACTCTAACCCTAGTTTCTCTTCTTGGCTTTGATCCGCCTCTTGACTTGGAGAACTTCCAAGATCCTTCAAGAACTGGCGATCTGAGCTTTGTGAGTGCTGTGGAGGAGCTGGCGAGAGATCTGGAGTGAATCGGAGAAGAGATACCGAAGGAATCATGCGCCTGCGGCCTTTATCGACGCCAGCGGCGGATCCGATCGATTCGAATGTTCCCAATCGATCGGGAGGTTGGATCGATCCACGGATCGATCCAGGCCCCCTGCTGTAGCACGCTGGATAGATCCATGGATCGATCCGGCGCTTATCGTGCGAAGCAGAAGCGTCCCAATCGATCCACCGATCGATTGGGACATCTGATCGATCCACGGATCGATCCGAGGCTCTGCTCGCTAGAAGGCTTGGATCGATCCATCGATCGATCCAACATTGGTTTTGCCCAAAACCAAGTCCCAAGCCTACCAAACCAACACCCGGTCAACCTTGACCTGTTGGTACACCATGCCTAGCATCTGGTCACTCCTTTGACCTGCTAGGACTTCCCACCAAGTGTCTGGTCAATCCCTTTGACCCACTTGGACTTTTCTATTCATGCCAAGTATCTGATCACTCCCTTTGACCTACTTGGACTTCCATCAGATGTCTGGTCAATCCCTTTGACCTATCTGTATTTCCTCGTGCCAAGTATCCAGTCAATCCTTTGACCTACTTGGACTTCCCAACACCAGATATCCGATCATCCTTGATCCATCTGGATTTTCCCTTGCCTGGCTTCACTCACCAGGACTTTCACCTAGCTTCACTCACTAGGGTTTTCCATCTGCCTAGCTTCACTCACTAGGGCTTTCACCTGGCTTCACTCACCAGGACTTTCACCTAGCTTCACTCACTAGGGTTTTCAATCTGCCTAGCTTCACTCTCTAGGACTTCCCTTCTGCCTGGCTTCACTCACCAGGACTTCCACCTATCTAACATCCCAGTTAGGACTTCCCAGTCAAGTATCCGGTCAACCTTGACCTACTTGACTCTTCTTCAATCAGTTTCTTATTGTCAAACATCTAAACTCAAACCAAGACTCAGCTTGGTCAACCAGGTCAACCTTGACCTGAGGGATGTTGCACCAACATACCGTGCCCTAGATATTTTATGGACTCGATGTATTTGGTATTTCTAGGGTATTTAGATCTGTTTTCATTGTCTTCATTGACGATGTTGAGATCTATTTTCGATCCGAGGTGGATCACGTACACTATCTTCGCATAGTTCTAGAGATGTTTCGACGGGAATTTCTATATGTGAAGTTCAGTGGTGCGTATTTTGATTGTCTTGTGTGGGATTTTTGAGACACATTGTCTTTGGTAGAGGGATATAGGTGGATCCACAAGAGATAGAGGCTGTTATCAGTTGAGAGTAGTCGTAGTCTATACAAGAGACTCGCAGCTTCCTTGGTCTAGCTAGATATTACCGGAGATTGGATGAGGGTTTCTCCAATATTGTTATACCGTTGACTGGACTGTCTAGGATGGGTAAGAAATTTTCTTGGACAGATGCGTACGAGATCAGTTTCAAGAGTTGAAATGAAAAGTTGTTAACCGCACTATCTTAGTTGTGCTTTCTAGTGTAGACGGATTTGTACTCTACACATATGTATCGTACCTGGGGTTTGGTGCAATTCCGATGACTTAACCTAAGGCGCTTCGGATCATCTCCGAGGCGCCTCCAACAGCACCTATAAGGCACCTTAAACACTATGTAAGGCGCCTTCAACCCGCGATATCACCACGAACAGAAAGCCCTCTGTTCGTTTTCTGCCGAAGTTTCACATGAGATTCCCGTGCGATTTCTCCCCACCAAGGCGCCTTCAACCCAAATCTTCTTCCTCTACTCCTAGCAATGCCTCCTAGGTATACTCTAATCCACCCTTACTCATCTATTACATGATTTTATTACTAGTTTTTGCTATTTCCTTGTATATTGTCAAAAATAGGAAACGTCGCATTGTTGATCCTACACCGGCTAGGGCCCTTTCTACGAACCCTAGATTCCCCTCATAGCAGCATAGGGTAGACTTTGCTAGGTTTACATTTGAGTCTATTAAACCTAGGTATGTAGGTAGGACATTTTTCACCTAGTTCTATCATCCCGCAGTCCAGATGATAGATTACTATCAATTAGGGAAACTGGTTTACTGCAACAATACATTAAACCAGGACTTGTGTGCACAGTTCTATCACAACCTCGAGAAGGTTGATGATAGTGCGTACTCCACCAGAGTTGGTGGAACTGACATCCAGTTTACCCCCTCCCTGATTCGTACGAGTTTAGAGCTTAGGGAGTCTACATGCACCTTCCTGTGCTACCCGGGTAGGGATCTAGCGTTTGGTGATCCCTATTCCCATATCACCTTAGACACTATCTACATGCACTTTTTTGGAGAGGAGAGACCATTTGGATTGACTGAGTTCAGGTCGACTCTTCTTAGGGTTCAGGACTACGTTATGTACAGAGTCATGACAGCATGCATTTTGCCGATCACATCTCGTGACGTCACGAAGATGCGATCCTCTCACTCATTCTTTTTGTACGCCCTGAGTCAGCACCTAGATATAGACATTGCACTGCATATGTTTCATAACATTATCCATGCATCTAGTACAGTCACGTCTGGAGTCGTACACATGCCCTACTGTCACATCTTGACACAGATTTTCTCCACCTCTAGGATAGACACGACCATAGGGACACTCATCCGACTTACACTATACGATGAGTTGGGGCAGTGTAGTCTTCGATTAGCCGGTATAAAGGTCACTGCTGAGGGGATTCTGGCCTGGAAGGGCCGGCCACAGCCAACAGCTGCTCCTATTGCTCCAGAGGCCGAGGATGCACCAGGCGAGGGAGAGGAGTGGTCTGACTTCTTAGCAAAGGAGTTTTTCGCAGATCCATTACCTTCCACCTCTACTGGGCCCTCCACATCAGCCGGTCCTTCGACTTCGGCATTACTCTCCGTCGAGGACAGACTCGCTCGTCTCGAGGTTCAATCCATTGAGACTCGATGCGCTGTTCGAGATAGCCATCACTTCCTCCGATCCCTACGATCCGAGATAGTTGCGGGATTTGCTTCTCTCCAGGGGGAGATACGTCGCCAGGGCCAGCTTGCACCCGAGCAACCCCTTGCACCACCTCCAGCTAACGACCCTCCAGCTGATGACTCTTCTCTTTGATGCTATGCATTGTATCTTGGATTGTGGACACAGACTCTTTCAGTTCCTAGTCTACTGATACTCATGTGACTTTGCTCATTTATGCTTACCAGGCTTTTGATATTATTATTCTTGGTATGTATTGGGTAGAATAGGTTTTGATTTTCAAATCAGTTTCCTACCTTTACTCTTAAATGTTTTACTTGTTTTCAAAATCTGCTTAAGTTTAAAATTATATTTTGAAATTATAGGAAAAATTTGTTTTCAAAATTCTAATTTTACTAGATTTTCAAATTTGGACTTAGCCTAGGCTCTACCTTAGAAATCATGCTCCCATAGAATTCAACCAGAGCATCTCACAAACACCTAGGCTTACCTTGATTGTGCTTGAAAAACATAGAATGGTGTTGTAATGACCCAAATTTCCTCATTACAACTCCTAATAGTGATTAAAAATATTTAGAAATTCTTTAGGAATATCCTAAAGATTTTTAGAATTTTTTAGAGTATTTTTATATAATTTTTGGAGGTCGTTTGGAATTTTTACCAAAAGAAACAAGTTGCAAAAAATAAAGAGGTTAAGCCGAGGTTTGAACCGGAGACCTCCGGTTAAGCAAAGCCTTAAGTTGTCTCGGCTGACCAGGAACCCGACAGGGTGGTGCTGATAAAATAGATAGTGAAATTAGTTTAAGCAGTAATAGAAAACAGAAAATAATTAGGAATAAAAGGGTTTCGGCTGAGGTTCGAACCCGCAACCTCCGATCCTGTCCATGACTTAAGCGGAGCGCGATAGCTAAGTGCCCAAGCGGGCGGTGCTGATTAAAGGAAGAATGAAATTTATTTAAGTAATAGTTAATAACAGAAAATAATTAAGTATAAAAGAGATACGACCGAGATTCGAACCCGAGACCTCTGACCCGGTCAGAGATTTAGGCGAAGCGCGGTAGCCAAAAGTTCACCAGGTGTTTGGTGAATAAAATAATAACGAATTGGTCTTAAGCCATAACAGAAATATTAAGTTATAAAAAGGGATAAGTTGATGTTCTGTTTTCCCATGACCTAAAACCATTCTCCTCTTCCCTCTCGCTCGCGACGGTGTTTCTGTTGGGCGAAAATCAAAGAGAAGTTAGGGCTTCTCTCCGGCGACCAATGAAGGGTGATCTCCGAGGGGTTTCTCCACCACTGCAATTGCCTTGTCGAGGAGAACAAGTGGGTGTGAAGAAGTTGCCAAGAGCTTAAGTTTTCCCGAAGCCCTAGTTGCCTTTCGTTCTGTTGTAGTCCAAGAACACGAAGGTAAGAGCTTCCTCACCTACAGTAGAGTAGCTTCGGATTCATGTTGGCTTCGTGTTTTTGATTTTGAAGTATGTTTTGGAGGAGGTTTGTTTTTTTTTAAGTTGCTACCGTCAGTTTTATAAAGAAGAAGAGAAGAGATTTGAATGGACTAAACATGTAGTTAGATTTCCCAGCTCTTATAATCTGCACCTTATATTTAGATTATTTTTATTTGTTGCTATCTGAACGTGCACAGTCGGTTCATATTAAGCCTTTCAAGTTTCGGGTTGTTTTGAAGGTTGCTGCTATGAAACTTAATGCAGAATTGTTAGATTTGGAGTTTAACAAATTGGTTAGTTATGAATAGCTATTTGTAGCATGTTGGGTTTCTTTTGCTTCCTTGACGTGGCACTACAGATAGTTTCAACAAGTATTGATTTCTGTTGCTTGTGAAAGTAGGAGTCTTTCAACAAGTTTACATAGAAGTTAAGCTTCAGCAGGTTTTAGTATTGGTTGTGCTATGTTTTTGACATGAACGGCCTTAGGTTTGGAGTTGCTGTGCAGTTCGAGTTGTGCATGAAAAGGTTGTTGTGTAATTCAGTTTTTGTGCTATGTTTATAGATATACACTGCTATAAGTCTTAGTGAGCATGTCGTGGGCTGTTAAAGCTTCAGCATGTTTTTTTTTAGTGATGATATGCATGTGAACAGATTTTGATTGTCGGCATAGCAGATTTTGAATTATAGCATTGAGGAAAGAGTTATTCGTAACATTAAGGTTACAGAAACTTTTAGGAGTGTAAGAAGAGTTATTCATAACATTAAGGTTACAGAAGCTTTTAGGAGTGTAAGTATTGAAGTTATCACTATTACTTTTTGAACTATTCAAAATATATGTACGATTTGGATAACTAAGGTATTCAAGAGAAGTTAACAATTTTCTTCCAACAATTGGAATAAGAGATTTTAGTATTTATTCATACTAATGAATTGGAATAAATATTCTTCTAATTATAAATGGATCATGTTGATGATGAAACAGAAAGTTTAGAAAGCAGTTGTTGATACTAGATGAGTGGGGAAACTGAAATAATTGGAATCAATTTGGAAGTTTTAATGTAGTTTAGATCTCCTTGTAGTGTAGAATTTTAGTGCAGTTTAGATCTCCTTATAGTGTAGTTTTCTTTAGAGCTTGTAGTGCATATTTCTTAAGAGCTTATGGTGCAGATTTCTTTAAAGTTTATACTGCAGATTTTGAATTGTTTAGCATTGCAGTTTTGATGGTTTAGCATTGGAAGATCCAATTAGATCTCTAGTAGCTTAATTAGATTTGCAGATTTTTGATTGTTAGTCATGTATGCAGATTTCTGTTAAGCTTTAGTGCAGATTTTGTTAAGCATTAGTGCAGATTTCTGTTAAGCTTTAGTGCAAATTTTGTTAAGCATTAGTGCAGATTTCTGTTAAGCATTAGTGCAGATTTTTAATATGCATTGCAGATTTTTTAATATGCATTGCAGTGTAGATTTTTCATTAAGCATTTCAATTCCAGATTTTGATTTCCCTATCAGTATTTTGAGTTTAATAAAAGTATAAGAAAGATAATGGAAAGAAAGAAAAAGGCCAAAGCCTTAAGTAGATCCTAAAGTCAAGACTTTAGGGATTTTGACACACAAGGTGCTTGTTAAAATGCCAAGGCATTTAAAGAAGAAGTAATTAAGTATTTTACTTTGAGAAGGCTAGTACCTGACTTCCGAGGTTGTCATTAAACAAATCCAGGTGACCAATTCCGAGGTCTTGGCCCTGGTAAGACCGAAGTCTTTACCCTCGTATGGCTGGTGGCTCGCTACCCCAGCTGCTATTAGGGAGCGCGCTTTGGTACTACGCCTGGGCCCAAGAAGAGATTTATTATTATTTTAAAGTATTAAAGTATAAGTTTTTAAACAAAAGAAATAAGCTTCACATAAGTTTAAAATTCAACAAGTTTAGTTTTCTTGTATGCTGACATATTGTTTAGATTTGCTTACATGTTTAGTATTTCAGTATGCTATGTTTCTTTTGTCGTTAGATGAGCATGAGTAGTATCTTCTTTTGAGCATTCAGTTTCTAGATTTCTTTCAGCTTACATGCATACTCGAGTTTTTGTGAGTTAGATAGCGCTTACTATGCAATTTTGCTTATAGATGCATTTTCCTCTTACTGCAGATAAAGGAAAGGAAAAGCTATAGCAAAGGAAGGCGACAAGGAGGTGCGGATGGATGTGTGATGCCTGGACTATAGAAGCCTTGGGATTTAGCATAAGAATTTATTAAGATTGTCATGTATTTAGAATTCTTTATTTAAATTGTTATGCACATTAGATCTATTATCTGAGTTGTATAATGGTTGCATGCATGTTTAGATTAATACATATATTTCAGCATGATTAGATTGATGTATAGTTTTAGTTGTGAACATAAGTCTGAGTAGTATGTATAGATGAGTCATTTAGTCTTCCGCTGCTAGTTAATTGCATGTTTTGAGTGTTTAGAGAGTTTTAAGTATAGATAATTACATGTGTGCAATGTTAGTTAAGATAAGTTAGTAGTCCAGTAGTGCTCCACCCTCACAGACTAGTAGTGAGGAGGGTGGGGTGTCACAGGTGTGAGATGCATAGGGTACATCCTGGACTCAAGAATTCTTATATCTGTGCATCAATATGAGTCTGGGCATTAAATACCTAATATACAGTAATCAAGTCAAGTCATCCAGCCCTAGTCAAATCTAACTGGATCTATTGACTTAACTTGATTAACCAAGTGAAACATGTTGTCCTCTAGACAATCAGCTTGTAGCTAGATGGTTAGACATGTGGCCAAGAAATTAAGTGTTTGATTTTTTAGGGCTACTCAACCTGCATATTAAAGCTCTGATACCTTACTAAAAGAACTTAGTTAACTTGCTATCAATATAACTCGACTCATGCTTGGACATTAAGGTTTAAACTTATTTCTCCTCCTTGGTCGTTAAGTATTTTGGAATTCATTATTCATTTAAATATTTTTAAAAATAGTCTTGGACTTTCTTAATATTTTTTATACTTTTCAGAATCTTGTGAAAATTTAGTGAAGTTTATTTTTTTTCTCTTTCCAAGTTTTGTTAAAAAAAACTTGTTCAAAATTAAGAAAACATTTACCAACAAAACTTTTCGAATCTATTTAACAAAGTTTGAAAATTTATTTTTCCCCAAAGATTTCAACTAAGTTTCAAAATTTACTAAAGTTATGTGTCAAAGTAAACTTTTTACTAACTTAGTTGAAAGAAAATTATCCCTTTAGACATTTAGCTAAGAATTTTACAATGAAAATTAATTATAAAAAGCTAAGGGTTTGACAAGTTCTTTAAATTAGCCAAAATCCTTTCTTTAAAGCTAAGTTCTTTCTTTAAAAGTTTTTTTCCAAACTTAATTCAATTTTCGTACTTAAGAAAATCCCTTTTAAAAGACTTTTAAGTTTGATGAAAAATCTTTAAATAAAGTCTTTAAAAGCTTAAGTTTTCAAAATTTTGGCTAAACAGAGTTGTTTTACACTTAAACTATTTTTACTTAGCAACATTTTTACTAAGTTTTTCCTACAAAGTTTCTTGACATATGGTAAAGGGGGAGAGTAAGACAAAAATTCAAATTAAGGATAGGAAAAAAATTCAAATTAAAGATAAGAGTTCTCTTATTAAGGGAGAGCTTGAAAATTTTAAATTTACCTTAACTTTTGTAAAGTTTAAAATTTCTTTAGCTTGTACTTAACTTGTTACATAAGTATGCTTATGTTTGTGCTTAAACCTCTTATTTAAAAGTATGCTTATGTTTATTCATGCATTCTGCTTTACTTAACTTTGAATTTGAGTTGCCATAATAAAAAAGGGGGAGATTGTTGGTGCGGGAAGCATCAGACGATCGAACCCAAGTTTTAATAATGGTAAAGGGTTCAAAGTTAAGTCGTCTTGTGATCTAACAAGTTCATGGAGCTTGCAGGAAAGTCTTAAGTGGTACTTAGGCAAAAGTCCTAGCTGCGGTTAGGCAGGTGGAAAACCCTAGGAGGTGGTAACCCTAGGTCATAGGGGGTGGTAACCCTATACGGAAAGTCTTGGCGGGTCGAGAGCTTCAGGCAAAAGTCCTAGGGGGTGGTAACCCTAGGTGAAAAGTCCTGGTGTCGCGAACCAGGTGGAAGACTGGACGGGCCAGGAAGCGGAAGTCCAGCAGAAAGTCCGGAAGCTTCGAACGCTGAGCAAAAGTCCAGTCGATCTGGAGGATCGCATTGGCAATAGGTAAATCTCCTGAGTGGAGTAGGTGAGGACGCGTTCCCCGTAGAGGGAATAGTAGGCGTCGGGTCGACCTAGGGTTTCTGGTTAGAAATATGAAGTCAGACCCGGACAATCCGATGACTGTCGATTATATCATGTATCATATTTCTATGCTAACTTTGTTATGCAGGGTTTGTGTTTGGGACTAACACATTTTGCAGGAACAAAGAAGCACATGTAAACCTCGGAGGAACAGTATTCGAGGCACCTCCATAGAGCTTGGAGGTGCCTCGGGTGCAAGCTGAAGCTAGCTGTCCAGAGGAGCTGGAGGCGCCTTGGACCAGGGCTTGAAGGTGCCTTGAGGAGGCTTGAAGGCGCCTTAAACCTGATAAGGTGCGACAAGGTTTTCGCTGATCCACCCGTGCGACTCGGCGGCCTGGAGCTGCCTTAGACAGGCTTGGAGGCGCCTCCAGCACAGTATAAAAAGGGGGTCGAGGCAGCAGCTCAAAACTGTTGGTGTTGCAAGGTTGCAAACATAGTCCCACATTGAAAACACATGAGAAAGATCATAGGTTTATAAGAGAAAAGATATCTCCATTGGAATGAGGCCTTTTGGGGAGAGTCCAAGAGCAAAGCCATAAGGGTCTAGGCCCAAAGTGGATAATATCATACTATTATGAAGATATCTAAATTTTTTTCGATCCTACAATTGGTATCAGAGCCCAGACTGTCAGAAGGTTTAACCACCGACTGTGCACAAGAGCTATGGTCTAATTGAGCCATGTAGGTACAATATTGACGTTGAACAAAGAAAGTGAGGGCTCATATATTCAGATCAAGAGGACCAGACACCAGGCAGGAAGTCCTAGTTGCGGCTAGGCAAGGAAGTCCTAGTAGGTCGAGTGGACCGAGGGACAAGAAGACCTAGTGGGTCAAGGATCGGAAGTGGGAAGCCTGTGGTCCTTTGTTTGAGGGGGGGATTGTTGGGGTTGCAAGGTTGCAAACATAGTCCCAAAATACATGGGAAAGATCATAGGTTTATAAGAGAAAAGATATCTCCATTGGAATGAGGCGTTTTGGGGAGAGCCCAAGAGCAAAGCCATGAGGGTCTAGGCCCAAAGTGGACAATATCATGTCATTGTGGAGATATCTAAATTCTTTTCGATCCAACAAAAATAACAACTTCCGAGCAATCCTAACGCTACAAGCTGCTAACGAGACGATCCCGAAGTGCTGCAACATCATCCCGACGACCCGGAGCTTCAGCTTTCATTTCTTTGTTGTCGGTATTACTTAATTTTGTTGTACTTAATTCATATTTATACTATTGCGATTTAATAGTGAATTGCCCAAAGTAATCGCTCAATGAGCGAGGGCCTTGGAGTAGGAGTCGCCCAAGACTCCGAACCAAGTAAAAACACTTGGGTCTTTTCTGTGTTTGGTTTTTCCTTTATTTCCGCTGCATTACTCTCGAACGATTTCCGAATACGAAACGAACGAAATAGCCACGAGCGTTATTCACCCCCTCTAACGCTTTCGATCCAACAGTTTACTCCTCTGAAAGTTCCCATCTCTTTCGTTCAAGGTCACACTATTCCACTTACATAGCTCGATCTGGACCAAGATTATGATACCACTTGTTAGAATTAAAAGAATTTAGATATTTTTATACTGGTATGATATTATCCATTGTAGACTTAAATCATTATGGATTTATTTTTAGGTTTTATCTAAAAGACCTCGTAAGATATCTTTCATATTTTTAAATTTATAATTTTTTAAATATATTTTTATTGTGAAAGTTTAATAATATCCTAACACTTTTGCCACATGAGATAGCAAATGCAATGAGTCTAAGAAAATGGAGAAAGATGAGGATAATCAAGACAACTTCCTTTGGCGTATGAGTAAAACACCCAGCATTCACTAATCTAAGTCTTAAGATATCTGTCCGATGGGGAAAAGAACTTAATCTTCCTATAAATATTTAAATAGCAATATATCTATAATATCATAAATTGATACTAAATCCTGTTATGAATCTACTTAATTTTACAAAATAGTGTGGAAGTTGATTTCCAAGTCTGATATTTACCTAATTATTGATATTCTTTGGATAAAGATAAATTATTATAATATTTAATTCTATTTTTTTTAATAATGATTTATTATAATACTAATAATATTATTATGTATCCACTTACATTTCATATCTAATATATACTTAGACAACTTAAATATATATTACTTTAGAAAATAACAGTATTATAAATTTTAAATATTTCATTAAAAATCTTTGTCCACTTATCATCCACTTACCTTTCATATACCAAGCTAACATTAAATAATGAACTAATACTTGTACATAGACCCAACCTCAGATTAGAATAGTTGGTTCAAACGGTTTAGAATCGTCAATTTGATGATTCCTAATAAATAGATCTTTAGTCTAAAATAATTATACTTCACGGTTAAAAACTATTGGTTTATGGTTCACTATAATTTATCAGGGTAAGATTATTATATTAAAAAATTAAAATTATAAATTTATAAAATCGTTTGTACAATGGATCAAGATTATTAAAAATAATTATGTAGTAAAAAAATTATTAATTAGTTACTAAATAATTATTAACATATGAAATTATTTGGAGTATCAATCAACCAATAAATAATTAATGAGCTTCTCTTATAACAAAGTAAAACTATTAATTATTTATTAAATGGTTAATTAATACATATAAATATTAATAGTTATAGTCTAATTAGTTATGATACTTGGTATTTATTTGGGAGACTCAAGTTTAAATCCCAGTTCCGACAATTTTTTTTTTTAAAATTAGACATATAAACACTTAAGAAACAAACCATCGAACCTGCAATTTGAACTGCCGGTTCGATGAGTTAATGGACCCCTTAATCTTAACTAGCCGGCAGGTGTCAGACCGGTTACGATTCATGCTTATAATTCGCGGATAATCGACCGGTTGACTTGGTTACCAGTCGAATCAACTTGTATTATTTTATAATTCTAGATAATATTAATTTATATGTACATTTGATAATTAGATTGAGTAATTAATTTACAATTTGAATTTAAAAATCATTTTAAAATTTAAACTTTTAAATTATTTTATATATATAATCAGTTTAGATATATTTTCAAGGAATATGTATAAAGTGCAATTGATATTTTATTAATCAGCTGCTACTTTTACGGTATTCCGCAGCAACGTTTTCCCCTTCTTCGACGTTTTCTCTTCTATTCTCGGCCTTCTCTGCCCCTTCTTCACCTCTCGATTCCTCCCTCGCCAAATCGAAGCGGAAGCGTCTCTAGATCCGCGATCGGATGGCGACGGACGACAACATGGAGCAACCGGTGACGCCGTACGGGAGGGTGGAAGGGGTGGCGAGCTGGGTGGGAGCTAGCGTGGTGTCCGCCTTCTTCGCCTCCCTAGAGCGCTGCTCCTGCATCACCCTCAACACCTTCGAGGACGAAGACGACGACGACGACGACGAACAAGAGGAGGTCAAGGACCGCCCTCTCATGCTCACCAAGCCCCCCAACCAATACGATGACGTTGATGAATCACAGAGCCCCTCGCCCCCCGTCTGATCGAAAACGTTTTACCAAAATTGATCGTTGGAAGCGGCCGATCTGTGAGTCTCCCTCCTTGAATTTCCCTTCTTTTGAACTCTTGCAAGTTTTCTGCTCCTTGTTCTTGTTGTTGAATGTGTGTACGGGTCTGAATTTGCCCTAAAAATTCGATCTTTACGAGGGAGAATCTCTGTGATTTTTGTTTTGTATCTCTCTTTTGATTCAGTATCTCAATGTCGTTAGTAAATTGATAACACAGTCGATGATCGCTGTTCACCATGTCCAAAAAATTCATCTTGGGAATCGATGGTGCCCATGCTTACGGTTCTTGTTGAAAAAGTACTTGTTTGTAATGTTAATTCTATCTGTGGAAAGATCTTTGAAATGTGTATAGGACCAACAAGAATGCAGATAGTTATTGAAATGCAGCTTCAATCCAAACCACAAAAGCTTCATTAATTATGTAAAAAAAACATTGAAAAAAAATTAGAAAAACGTTAAAAGTTAAAAGTGATGATGATGATGATGAAATTCAGAGATCCCTAACAAATTTTAACTAACGACAAGTTTAAGTTAAGACATACAAGACCAAGGAGAATAGAAAAAGCTCCTAATTCAAGTATCCATGAAATTAAGTAAATCTTTCAAATCCTTCCATCAAGGCTTAATTCTAGAATGGGAAAAAATTAAAAGGATGCTCTAATTATTAGAATTGTCAAAAGGGAGTTCCTTGCTTTTGGAAAGTTGAACAATGCTCTAGTATATTTCTTATCTCGAAAATATTTTTATTCTAACACCATTGTGGCAGCTACACTATAATTGTTACAATGTATTAAGATAAATCAGATAAGTTGTTACAATGTATTAGAATAAATCAGATCAATCTAGATAAAGAATATTACTATACATAAAAATACTTTTATATAAAAAAATATTCAATTAATTTAGTTAAAATTATTTAAACTTGATTAAAATCACTTAAACATATTCACAATCACTTTAAAATTATTGTAGCAGCTATTAAATGTCTCACACAATAGTTATAATAGTTATTAAATAGCTAATACACTGCTGAGGCAGTCAGTAAATGATCCAATGACGGGTATAGTAGTTATTAAATAGTTATGATTGACCTTTAAAAATCTTGTTGATCAAATTTGAATAATATCGATCAAGTTGATAAATAATTTTTGAAATAAAATACTCTATCTATGATATTTTTCATCAATTAAAAAAAGAAAAATAATTAATTTTCACACGTTGTAGCGGTGTAGCTGTTACACGTTATAATAGCTACTTCATGGCTGCTATAATAACACTAAGATATGAATATTTTTAGTATAAAATGACACCGAAAAATGGAGGAGAAATAAGAGGTAGTACAAGTATAAGACTCAATACTCATCACTCTAAGGAATCCACCAAAGAATTGAGAGAAATAACAAGAAGATAAATTTTCTAACAAGCTTAAGAGCTCACTTTTCTTAATCTTAAAAATATGTTGCTTCCAACAATATAAAAGATGACCTTTATAGGCGAGACTAGGAACAAACCTCCGAGCATTAAACAAAATTTATATTTTCTAAAGTGTTGAGAATGAAAAGTTGAGTTTAATAATGAAAAAGCATGCAAAGGTATTAAAGAATTATCACCAAGTATACAAAAAGTTGGTTGAACATTTCAAATTCTAGAGTAGCATGACAATTCTCATAGACTTTAGTAAAATAGTCATAGCTTCTTGTAGGAATATTATTTTTAGCACTATTTTTCATTGTTGAAAACTAGATATATGTGGCTTTCCGATAATACATGGCTTGTCCTGTAATTCATTCCCTATAAAAATAGGTTAATTTTTGAAGTTGTTACAAAAATCTGGTGGTTTTTGAACTTTTCTATGTCATTCTCCCTTGGTTGGAAAAGATTCGCCCTCGAATCAGAATTGAGTTCATTATCAATATAAGGAGCAAGGTCAACAACATTGAAAGTTGCAGAAACAACATAACCACTAGGCAACTCAACCTTATATGCATTATCATTGATGTTTTTCAAGATCCTAAAAGGATCATCAACTCTAAGCTACATCTTTCCATGTCGACAATGAGGAAAACACTAATTTCTCAAGTGAATCCAAACCAAATCTCTTTCCTTGAAAACTGATTGCTTCCTATGCTTATTCATATATATTTTTTTTGATATTTTCCATTCTACTTGACAATCTCTTGTCGAACTTGCTCATGCAATTTCTTGTTGAGCATGTTCTTCTCCATTACCACTGAAATGACGAGTGACAAGAATGAAAGTCAAATCCAATGAAGTGATTGAATTAATACCATATACAACCTCAAATGGATTATGACTGATAGTTTGACAAGTAGATCGATTATAAGCAAACTCTACTTGAACCAAAAACCACATCCCATTGGTGTGGATTTCAGCCAACCAAACTTCTCAGAAGATTTATCTTTTATTATTTCTCTAAATTCTTTGGTGGATTTGTTAGACTAGTGAGTATTAAGTCTTGCTTGTACTACCTCTTATTTCTCCTTTTTTCGGTGCCAAATTGGTATCAGAACTTTGGTTCGCAATGGTTGGCCACGGAAGGCAACAACTAAACGGTGATGATCTAGTAGGCCGTCAAAGAGACCTTCATGATATCGAATTGGATGACTTAAGGAGACAAGTGCAACAACTCGAGCAATGTCTCGCTCGTGGTGAACCTTTAGAATATGATGTTTAGGGTCATGGTTTGGAGGTTGTTTATGCAAATCCTGAATAAGTTTTATTCCATTTTATGGTAATGAAAATGATGATTACAGTGATGATGCATATGGGGGAGGGGTCGAAGATGTTGAAGGAACAATGTTTATGAGAAATCTTTTGACTTTAAAATTGACATCCCATATTTTGATGGAAGAAATGATCCTTATAATGAATTCACAGATTGACTCAACTCTGTTAAAAGAATCTTTGAATTCAAAGGAATTTAAAGTTAAGTTTGTTACTATCAAGTTGAAGAAATATACATCCATTTGGTGGGAGCACCTAAAGAAGTAATGAGCTCGTGATGACAAGCAAAAAATTAAGATGTGGGACAAAATGAGAAAGGAATTGCATAGGAAATTTTTGTTGGATACTTATCGTCCAATATATTCTTCTCAAATATCACAATCTCAAGCAAAGAGATCTATCCATGGAAGAGTAAAGTGTTGAATTTGAGAATCTCTTGATGAGATGTGATATTTTAGAGCCGGAGGAACAAACTATCGATCATTTTCTCGGAGGACTTCGATATGAGATTGGAAATGTTGTCCAATTGTAACTATATTGGACTTATAATGACATGTAAGTTGACTCTCAAGGTGGAAAAATAACAAAAAGAGATTCAAGTCGATTTGATGGTTGTTTCTCTTCAAGTGGTGGTGCTTTTAAAACACATTAGCATTAAAAGAGACAAAACAAAAGGTTGTTGCGAGTAAGGAGAATAATGCCGATTTTGTTAAGCCAAATGGTCCTAACAAACAAAAAAAATATGTTTCAAATGCAAAGGTTTTGAATACTTTGTTATAGATTGTCTAAATCACCGGATTATTACTCTTTTTGAAGAAGAAGACAAGGAGGAGCTTTATGAGGTAGCACCTATCTATGATGAATCCGATGAAGAAGGAGAGGTTACTTACGAAGATCATGGAGAATCTTTGATGGTATTAGCCTCAATGATACTTATATTGAAGATTAGTCATGGCTTTGCAACAATATCTTTCACACTAGATGCACTTCTCATGGTAAGGTATGCAATGTCATCGTTGATGGAGGAAGTTGCAAGAATATTGTGGCTACTACGATGGTGAAGAAGTTGAAACTAATCCTCAACCTTACAAGCTAACCTGGCTTTGTAAAGGTTATGAGTTGAAGGTAACTCAAAGATGTCTTGTTCAATTTTCTATTGGCAATAAGTATAAAGATGAAGTTTAGTGCGATGTTATTCCTATAAATGCTTATCTTTTGCTTCTTTGTAGACCTTGACAATTTGATAGGAAAACTCATCTTGACGGCTTCAAAAATACCTATACTTTTGTTAAAGATGATAAAAAGATTATTTTGGGGCCAACTATGGTAGAAAATATTCCTAAACCCTCACAGGGGTATGAAAATAATTTATTTTTCAAGCCTCAAATGGAAAAGATAATTCATGAATCTGTCGAGATATTTGTGTTGGTAGTTTTGGAAGAAACCGAAGAAGGTCATGCTATCCCTTTGCAAGTTCAATGTCTTCTCCGAGAATTTCAAGAGTTTCAAGATGTTGTGCGTAAAGAAATTTCCCCAGGACTCCTTCTGATGCGAAATATTTAACATTGCATTGATTTAGTTTCTGATGCTTTAATTCCAAACAAGGTAGCATATAGAATGAGTCCTAAGGCACATGAAGAGTTACAAAGTCAAGTTAAGGATCTTTTAACTAAAGGTCTTGTCCAAGAAAGTAAGAGTCTCGACCCTTTGCGTGCTGAAAAAAGATGATTCACAGCGCATGTGCTTTGATAGTAGAAAGGTGAACAGAGTCATTATCAAATATCGCTTTCCTATTCCCTGTCTTGATGATCTTATCGACCAACTTCATGAGTTCAAGATTAGTTTCAAAATTGATATTCGAAATGGCTATCATCAGATTCACATGAGATCAGGAGATGAATGGAAATCAATCTTCAATACAAGAGATGATCTCTATGAATGGTTGGTTATGCCATTCGGTCTTTCTAACATTCCTTCTACTTTTATTTATTTTTTATTAGGTATCCAAATCTTAAAATTCGACCAATCCTAGGGTAAATAGTTTGACCTCACTTTCCACCCACCAAGTAAATCCAGGAAGCGCGGTGACTCCTAACGTGTCACTCTAGCTTTACCAGCAGTTCAGTACTTTTACAAATCCAATAAATATATAAACAACCTCTATTATAGTTTTTTAATAAATATCCACTCATGATGTACAATAAAATCTAAATTTTACTATAATAAAGAATGTCACTCAAAAAAAAAAAAAAAAAACCATAAATAAGTATAAAATAGTACAACATGTTAAAAAGTATTTTTTTCTCTTTTTTTCTTTTGCTTTTTTTCTCCTCTGTTAACTTTTTTTCGTTGCTGTGTTTTGCTTTTTTCCCATTTCTTTTTTTTTCCTTTTTCCGTATCGATTTCTATTTTTATTATTTGTTTTTTTTTCTTTTAACATGTTATGCACTTCCCTACACATCAATAATAGTTCAAATAAAAACATACATAACATAGCTCACCCATGGTGATCAAGTATGACTTACCTATGCTTCTCCTAAATTTTACTAAGTTATTCCTTTTTCCCACACTTAAACTTTTGTTCGTCCCGAGCAGAAGACTCATCATGCAACATCCAAAAATATCTACATCCAAAAGATGAATAAAAGGAAATAAACGGAAGAAAGAAAAGAATGAAATGTCAAAGGATAAGGGAATTATTCAAGCAATAAGAGATAACAAAAGGAATGAATAAAAGTAAGTGAGATGAGTTTCATAAAAATCATACAATCCTATGATAATGTGGTATTAAAAGAATTAAGCAAGTTCTAGAGTGACATTAATCACAAATGCATTACACATAAATGAGAACAATAGACATAAAAATATCATCACTAGGTATACAAAAATTATCATCTCAATCTACCGCATAGAATCCATCATCAAGCTGTAATCACATGTAATCCAAGAATCCAATCATGACAATAAATTATCAAACTTGACAATCAAATTTAACTATTTTTCATAATTTCTAGAATGGTAAAAAGAATGCATAGGAAATTTATTATGAAAATCCAACAAGATAAACTAAAAATAAACTACCAAGCAAAAGCAAATCAAACAAAAAATATATATACAACTACAAAGAAAAAGAAAAAGTGAGACGGAACAAACTCCCCTGAATTTTTGGTGGTCGGAATCGATTCAGTTTCAGAAGCCAATCTGGAAGTGGAATGTTTGTAAGTGAAGTGAGGTTCACTCCATTCTCTATTGTCTCCTCAAAAATTTTCTCTAGTGGTCGAAGACGATTCAGTTGGAGTGTCCACTCCAGAAGCTTCATTATTGCATATAGAGTTAGGGTCTTCTTCAATTGGTAGAATGCATACTTATCTGATTGACTGCAAATGAAATGCTTGTAGAAATCCTGTGCACTAAAAAGAAAAGGATGCATTTCCTACATGCGTGCTATGTGAGATGGGCTATAAACAATATCGATATAAACAGAGCACGAATCAAAAGACGTGATACAATCATTACAATCAAAATGAATTATCTCTATGACATTTTCTAAACTTTCTAAAGAAACATTGATCTTACCATCCCAAAAGGTATATGGAGGCTCTAAAATAGTAAATGTGACATCATCTTGGTCAAATAAAAGATTTGGCTCTGGATTAGGTACAATCAATGGAAGTGATTCTTGAGTTGCCCCTACACTTCCATTTTCAAAAAGTAGATTAACACGCTCAACTAGCTCAGGAGGTAGTGTAATCAAAGAAAGCAATTCTTGGGACTTTGTTTCTACAGCACAAGTCCCTACACTTTCATCCCTATTAATAACACTTGCAACATTAAGACTGTCTGGAACAATAATATCATTAACAATAATAATATCAGAATCAACTACAACATCACAATATAAAAAACTAGAAGAGTCATGCATGTTGGGTGTTACTTGAAATTCCGTTCGGTTTCCCTTGTTCAAAAATTTGTACAAGAACAGAATTTTTCCTAGCAGCCCATGTGCTCTATAGAAGTTAAACTTGGCTTGCAAACGAAACTTAACATTTTTAATCCAAGTTGTTCTTCAGAAGTTAAACTTGGATTGGAAACGGAACTTAACATTTTTACTCCAAGTTCAACTCATGTGTTCTTCAAAAGTTAAACCATATTACAGAAGTTGATTAAATATCTATTTCAAATATTAGCTTCTAGGTTAAACATGGCGAGACACTCGGCCTTCTTGGGTATAGGATCATCCACCATTTCCTAGACAAAGCCTTTCAAAGAAATTGAATATTTAAACTTCTTACAGTAACCTTAGGTTTAACTATAGAGACCAAAATCGAAACACAAAATCGATAGCCTCTTGTGTTGGTATTTCAAGATCCATACAAAGAACACAAACTAATTATACAGCGAAAACAAATAATTAGTTATACCTTTCTTTACAGCTAAAGACCTCTTGATCTTCTGTTGTATTCCTCTCCTCCTCTTGGACGTCGTGTGGGCAACGATCTACTAAGATGAAATCCACCCAAACCTTCTTCTTTGCCTACAAGTTTCTGCTACCCAAGGAAGGCCAAAATAGGAAACTTCCTTCTCTTCTTCTTCCCCTCCAAGCAAACCGGCTACAAGAAGATGGAGCTTGATGTGTTGTCGGCCTTAAGAGAAGCAAACAAAGGGAGAAGAGAAAGAGAGAAGGGTCGGTCGCCAAGGAAAAGAGAAGAGGGAAAGCTTAGGTTTCGGCCCTAAGGGAACAAGAGAAATATGGAGATGTGTTATGTGTTATTCTCATAAGACACCGTCTATCTCTCTTTTATAATCCTTGGTCATGGCAAAAAAAAGAAAATTTTAATAATAATTAAAATCTCTCTCTTTTAAATTTCCTATTGTGATGGCTACAAAAGGAAAGTCTAAAATTAAACTTCTCTTCTAAATCATGATTACAAAAAAGGAAAGTTTTATCAAAATTAAAATATCTCTTTTTAAATCATTAGAGATGACAACAAAAAAAGAAAGATTTTAAAATTTAAAACTCTCTTTTAAAACCATGTGGATGACTTCAAAAAAGGAAAGATTTTAAAATTAAAATCTCTTTTTTAATCCTTTGTAGATTGCTATAAAAGGAAAGATTTTAAAAAAATTAAAATTTCTCTTTTTATTTCTTTAGTGGTCGGCCCCTTGCTTAGTCACCAAGCAAGGCTTGGCCGGCCATATCTTGGACACCAAGATGGGCTTGGCCGACCCCCTTGCTTGGGCACCAAACAAGGATGTGGTTGGCCCCTAGCTTGGGTAAGAAATTGGGCTTTGAGTGGATAAAAAAAAGATTTTAATAAGAGGCCACAACATGGACCTAGAGGAGGAATTGGTTTTGACCTCCTGATGGACTTGAGCTTCCTGTGTTCGACCCGAACACCCAACTCAAGTTCATCAATAATAACTCATACCACTAAAGAGTCATTATTGAACTTCCGCATCAATCTCATATTACATTATGGGTTCTTTCTTATTATGAGTGCATTAGTCTCCCTGTGTTTAAGATATCGAATGTCCATTAATTAAATGTGTTACTAACAACTCACTTAATTAATATCTAGCTCCAAGAGTAGTACCACTCAACTTCATTATCATGCCGGACTAAGTCCACCTGCAGGGTTTACATGATAATCCTTATGAGCTCCTCAAGGGGACACCATCAACCTAGATAACTAGGACACAGTTTTCTTTTATAATCAACAACACACCATATAAATAATATTATTTCTCAACTAATCGGGTCTATTGATTTAACGAATAAATCTCACCCATTGATAAATTAAAGAAATAAATACTAAGTATATATGCTTGTTATTATATCGGGATTAAGAGTACGCACATCCATAAAAACAGAGGTTTTGTTCTTTTATGCAGTCAGTATAAAAAGAAACAACCTCAAATGGTCCTGCTCAATACACACATAGTGTACTAGTGTAATTTTATAGTCAAGACAAACTAATACCAAATTATACTACAACTATTCCAATGGTTTGTCCCAATCCATCTTGGTTGTGAGCTACTATTTATAATTTATAAGAAATTGATAACACGATCTTCTGTGTGACACCACACACCATGTTAACTATAATATAAATTAAATGGACAACTGCATTTAACTAAATGCAGATATTTGATCAATATGATTCTTATTACAAAATAAATGTTTATACAAAAGCTAGACTTTTAGTATACATCCTAACAATGCGGAGTAGCAAAATCGAAGTCAGGAATATCATAAACTTTACAATCCATCTCCTTGGGAATTGATGCAGTAGGTTGATCTGAAAGTAACTGTAACTATGTCAATGAATGTGTTCTTGGCATGAACTGTGTTTCTTGTTGTTGCAAAAATTATTGCGACTGCTCCCTAGAATCCTACTTAGGCTGATGGTGCTGAAAATAAGGCTGATAATATTGGGGCCACTCAGAAATCCCTTATTGTGTGTTCCCTTATCTAAATTCTGTAATTGAATTATACCTGTCCTGCTGATGAGTCTGATAATATTAAGGATTAGGCTGGTGATATTAGATTTTGATCGGGAATACACTAGAAAAGGAATGAACATCTTCAATAATCACCGGTCTAGTCTCATACTGCTGATAATTCGCAACTATAATCTTGATAAGTTCTCTGGCCTGGGTAAATATCTTATTAACTAGAGCCCATCCACTAACTGCATCAGTTATACTCTTGTCCATGTGACATAATCCCTCATAGAATTACATAATTAGTAGTTGATCGCTTATCTGGTGCTGAGGGCAACTAGCAACAAGTCCTTTAAATCTCTTCCAATATTCTTGAAACGGTTCTCCTATGAATTGTTGAATTCCACAAATACTTCTCCGAATAGCTGCCATCCTAGAAGCATGAAAGAACCTCACCATAAATAATTTCTTCATATCAAACTAGTTGGAAACAAAGTTGGGTGGGAGACAATACAATCAATCTTTTGCTAAATCCGCTAGTGAGAATGAAAATGTTCTAAGTCTAACATCTTCTTCTGATATACCATGTGGGTTCTATGTAGAGAAAATCATATCCAATTCTTGTAGATGTCTGTTGGGATCCTCACCAAAAAATCCATGAAACTTTGATAATAGATGTATAATAGTCCATAACTCGAAGTCTACTTCCAAATCAGAGTATTAAATGCAGAAGGAATCATTTGACAAATCTGGTGCCCAAAGCTCTTTGAGAGTCTTTGCAGTGTTGTTCTCTATGTTACTCATCAAATTTAAGGTCCTAATCACACAATACTCTAAAACTACTAATAATACATAAGAGATTTTCTAGTCTTACCTGAAACACTCATACAAATATAATCAAAAGACACAGAAAAATATACAAAATAGAATATGTGTATATAAGAGATGAAATAATTAAACCCTAGCAATATTTTTGAATTTATTTTAGAAATAAGAGAGAAAAAAGAAAAAATAATCCTAAGATAATCAAATACCGTTAACAATCCTCGACAACGGTGTCAATTTTGATTATGTCATTTTTATCGTGAAATGATATCAAAAGAATTTAAGTATTGAACCCCTCTAACTATACTAATGCAGTATAAAAATGACTTAGGTCGTCTCCCAATGAATGTAACAATAGAATGATAATATATGATTATTTGTTATTCATATTTTTAGATTTTTTATATGGAAATAGGAGTTTAGGTTTTGATTCTAAATCTAACAAATAAATAGAAAAATAAGTAAGAAACTAATCTAATGCTGGAATAAAATCTAACTAAGTGCCAATAATGAATCCACAACGTATTGTCACTCTACGTTATGGATTTCACCATCAACACAATTAAACTAAAGAATGAAATTGTAAAGCATTAAATGAAATATAATCTAGTAAATGAAAGACAATGAAAGAATAAAAGCTAAGTCTAAGCTAACTACAATTACAAAAAATAAAAGGTAACATGAAATAAAGTAAAGTAAAGCATTTAACTAACCCTAAAGCATTAAAGAAATTTAATTTAACCTAACTTAATTGCATTTAAATGAAGACATAAAACTGAGCAATTGAAAGAGTAATACAAAGTAAGAGTTAAGCAAACTAAGATGTATCAAATTAACCTAACTATTTAAAGAGACGTTTCACAACACACCTACTATGCATGAAACAAATGAAGCAAGATTAGTGCAATTCAAACATATATAGAAAATTGAGTTCAATATAGGCATTCAATCATAATTTGCAAACATCAACAATGAACAAAATTAAACTAAGTAATCCAAACCACAATCCACACATCAACTTCCAATACTAAGGACTACACTTGCCGTCACACAAGAGCTCGGAGAAAGAACCCCTAACTCTGGTGAACAGTAGCACACTGTCGTCTGCTGCACGCTTCGACAATGAAGAAGATATGAATCCTCCAACGAAGAAACCCCCTCCCCCCTCGTTGGAAGTTGAATGGATGAGTTGGATGGGCTGTCGGTTGCTTCTTCTTGCTTTGCCGCCTAAACCCCAAATGGTGGATGTTGTCGGAAGAAAGTTGGAAGGTGGAGGTCACACCAGAGAACTCCTCCGGTGAGGTGAAGATGATCGGAGTCATCACCATATGCTCGTTGCCCCACCAAGAGTGCTAGTTGTCATTGCCGATTGGAATCAAGAAGAAGAAGAGTGGAAAGGGAATGGCTGGCCAGCGACAGTGAAGATAAGGGAAGAAGCCACTAGCCAAAAATGAGGAGAAAGAAAGGAGAAGAGGTGCAGCGGGTGATTTGTGGTGAACCCTAACCAAAGAGAAGAAAACACCCAAGAATAATTGTGCCATCAAATGGGAACTGTAGCTTCTTATTGGGTTGATGGGTTATGGGTATGGGTTGAGGAAAGGAATCCAAATCTAATAAGAGAAGTGAAATTGGGTTTTTGGAATTGGGCTTTAAGAGTGAGCTTGAGGATTGAGTTCTTGAATATAATTGGGCTCTTCTCTCTTGAAATGAAATGAACCAAGCTCTTCAAATTAGCTCATGCTTAATCCTAGCATTGGGTCCAATTGATTTGACTCAACTCATATCTATGACTCCTCTTTAATTCCCTACAAAATCATAAAATAATGTCAAAATTAGGGAGAGATTATAATAATCTCACAAATATATCGTAACTCGTGAATCATAATATTAAGTAAGATTTAAGTGAATGAGAGGATAAAAATGCTAAGTATTAGAGCTAAATTAATACATAAAAATGCTAGTTATCACTATGCTAGGGAGAAAAAAAATGATGCCTAGCACTCCTTTCAGCTCCTTTCTGCGTATATTAGAAAGAGCAAACAAAACGTTACGGTGAAAACTAGGGAGGGGGTCCCTAGCGTAGACCTTCTAACGCTCAAATTAGTACATTGGCTGAGCAAAAAATGGAGAAGATGAACAGTAGATACGAGTGTATGATTAAGCATAGTAAAGTGTAATATGGCATATTCGAGTGTACCTTGTCAATGGAGAGAAACCCCTTCTTATATCATCTTTCATAACCTCCGTAATATTAAGGAGACAAGAAATATTTGATGCCAGAAGATGTCGGGTAATGGAAGATGTTCAGTCTTCCTCCGAGGAATCTTCCATTACACGTATATGAACAGTTTTATATAGCCTCCATCATAATAATAGAAACTGAATAGTCACTCTTATAAGAAGATTCTGTTACTCTCACAAGAAAATTCCGTTGCATGTGTGTATCAAATATCAAAATATTGCTTGGTGAATAGTTATTATTCTATAATGAATTGTTACAATTTTCTGTAATATTGTCCCCTGGATATAACCCGATTGGATCTTTAGCCGACCGAGGTAGTTTGGCCAGATCTTTAGTCGACTTATTGTATACTGCGACACATGTCTTTGAAGAGCGGGATATCTAAGCCTCGAGATATCTGATCGACCCTTAGGGCGATCGACCCCATGTTATGGGACTTGCTCCTGTAATGCTCTGGGATCTGGAGGTCTGACCGAATCTATGTTCGACCGAGTTTGTAATGAGAATTGCTTTATGCCTTTACCTTGAGTATAACCTTGAGTATACATATATGAGATGGTAGCACTGAGTAATGTAAACCTGATCGACCTTATAATCGATCGTCTATATGTAGGGAGACTGATACATAAGAAATGGGCTGAGATCCATAAGTTCGACCGGCTATTAGGTCGAACAACTATATATTGAGTTATATTGTAGCAGTGGGGAACTGCACCTCATATGGTCGTACCTCATATGCTTGACCAGCGCTAGGGCAGTTCGGATTTAACTTGTGTCTTGGCCCTGAGTGAAGCAATAAGTCTCTTTAAGTCCGATCGACTTAGGGGCCGATTAATTATATGTTGTGTGATTTATCGAATAGGGTGTTGCCCCCTAAACTTAGATAAGTCCGGTCAATTTTTGAGCTGACCTATTGTTATATAATGGTCGTCTCGTCATAAGTAGAACGCTAGATCTTTCAGGTCCGACGGACTCTTTAGTTAATCGAATTCATATTAAAGGTCTCAATACCAGAGAGTAAAAAGCTAAACCTGGATGAGAATGAGTAATCTTCACTACCCCTCATTTTAATTTAAACCATAATCATTTTAATCCACTTACGACACGTCATTTCCGATTCACCTTTGAGTGGTTTCACAGTCATCTCTTATTTGTATAGGTTGAATTACTAAATATTTCAATTTATTATCGATCGATGGCTGTGCGAATGAGCTAGAGGTCGATGATAAGAACAAAAAGAGGAGGCAGGTACCGATATCCACGGCTGTGTTTAGTACGGTCCTTATCACCGAAATAGTGTTCGGTGAAATAAATAATCGTCGTAGATGCTGCTGGCGCTGCAGCAGTAGGATTAAGGACAGTGGACACCCACGTGATCGTCGATCGCTAGTTTGGACAGCTCTCCTCGCGCTAATTTGTCCGTACGATTATTTTTATTTTGAATCAGTAAGGTAGTGTAGTACTGACAAATGGTCGTCGCAGCAGCTGCGGCAGTAGGAATTAAAGACAGTGGGCGCCCACGTGATGGTCGATCGCTACTTTAACAGTTGTACTCCCGCCAATTTAGCCGTACGACAATTATTATTTTGAATCGGAATGATGGTGCAGTTAGTACCGACAGAGTGCCAGCAGAGGAGGTGGTACGTCCATTCGGTCCTTTTGTTTTCATTTCCAATTTTTTAATGTGTAGTTTCTGGACACACTTTTAAATATATATTCGGTAATTTATCAAAAAGATAAAAAATAGAGTTTTAAATTTACCAAAAAATATATATTATTTTGATATTTATTAAAGAATGTATTTTTTTAAATGTATTTTTTATTTTATCTTCCTGATAATTTAATTTTTTCTATCGTTTTCTTTTCTTCATTATATTTCTTTTTTTTTTTTTATCAGCAGAACATATGGACAATATTAGTCAATTTTTTCATAATATTTTAATACATTTGAAGAAACAAAAATAAACAACGAATAGTATATTTAAACTCCTTGCAATTTCAGAAATCCACTAGAACTAAAATGAGTGCAATCGGAGCTCTCTAGGTCGATCAGTGGGTTTCGGTCAAAACCCACTGATGGATCTAAAGAGCTCCGATTGCACCCATTTCAGTTTCTATGGATTTCTAAAATTACAAGGAGTTCAAATATGGTGTCCATTATTTATTTTGGCTTTTCATATATGTTAACATGTAAAATCAAAGAATCGGTAAACAAGCTCACGTTGGGCATGATATGGAATATATCAGGCCCACGTTGGGCCTAATATGAGTCCATATTAGGTCCAACGTGGATTTTTTTATCGATTCTTTGATTTTATATATTAATATCTATTAAAAGCTGAAATAAATAATGGACACCATATTTAAACTCCTTGCAACATCAGAAATCCATAGAAACTGAAATGGGTGCAATCGGGGTTTTGGTCAAAACTCACTGATGGACCTAGAGAGCTCCGATTGAACCCATTTCAGTTCCTATGAATTTCTGATGTTGCAAGGAGTTCAAATTTGATGTCTCTTATTTATTTCGACTTTTCATAACTGTTAACATGTAAAATCAAAGAATCGGCAAAAAACTACACGTTGGACCTGATATGGACTCATATCAGGCACAATGTGGGCCTGGTATGGAATTATATCAGGCCTAACGTGGACCTGATGTGATTTCATATCAGGCCCAACTTCCATGTTGAAAAAATTTAATCTTTTTATTGTTGTAGATTTCAATTTCTAGTATGTTTCCTTCAGCACAGGAAAATATTGGTATGTAAGATTCATATGTTTCATTCTGAATGAATTATTAAGTTCTTGTTAAAGATTAACTAAATTGGTTATATCCTAAACTTTAAAAATGCACTTTGTTGGCCATTCTAAATACCTTCAATTTTGGTAACAAAAAAAGAGAGGGAAAATAAAGCAGAGCTTTAAAAATTTGTGAAAGGTGGTTGCTTGAATGATGTAAGGATCTGACTAACATGCAAGTTTAAACTAATTTACTATCCTCTTGTTTTGTTGGATTAAGCACAGTAAAAATCTCGAATGATTAAATTGTACCTGAACGATTAATCATCTAGTCATAACCAAAGTTAGTTATCTGTTTTGCAGCTGTCACAGTCAGAGAAATTACCACAACGACAGTCTTTTCTCATAATCAATCATTTTATTGTTTTTCATATACACAAAGCATGTATAATCTCTAAACTCAATCTGTAAAAAGTACATTGAATATTACCGAGTCACATGTAAACCACGACTATCAGAAAAGGCTGTTGAATTTTTGCAACATAGAAGTTGGGTCTGATATGGAATCATATCAGGTCTATGTTGGGTCTGATATGAGTCCATATCAGGTCCAACGTGTAGTTTTTTGCCGATTCTTTGATTTTGTATGTTAACAGCTATGAAAAGTCGAAATAAATAAGAGACACCAAATTTGAACTCCTTGCAATCGGAGCTCTCTAGGTCCATCAGTGGATTTTGATCAAAACCCACTGATGGACCTAGAGAACTCCGATTGCACCCATTTCAGTTCCTATGGATTTCTGATGTTGCAAGGAGTTCAAATATGATGTCCATTATTTATTTTGGCTTTTCATAAATGTTAACATGCAAAATCAAAGAATCAGCAAAAAACTACACGTTGGGCCTGATATGGAATATATCAGACCCACGTTGGGTCTGATATGAGTCTATATCAGGCTCAACGTGGGCTTTTTTTGTCGATTCTTTGATTTTGTATGTTAACATCTATGAAAAGTCAAAATAAATAATGGACACCATATTTGAACTTCTTGTAATTTTAGAAATCCAAAGAAACTGAAATGAGTGTAATCGGAGCTCTCTAGGTCGATCAGTGAGTTTCGGTCGAAACTCACTGATCGACCTAGAGAGCTCCGATTGTACGCATTTTAGTTCCAGTGGATTTCTAAAATTACAAGGAGTTCAAATATGCTATTCATTGTTTATTTTTGTTTCTTCAAATGTATTAAAATGTTATGAAAAAATTATCTAATGTTGTCCATATGTTCTGCTGATAAAAAAAGAGAAGAGAGAGAAATATAATGAAGAAAAGAAAATGATAGAAAAAATCAAATTAGGGTAAAATAGAAAATATATTTAAAAAAATACATTCTTGAATAAATATCAAAGTAACATTGATAAATTTAAATATATACCTACATCTTTTGATAAATTACCGATATATCTTAGACGCATCATCGTAAACAACACTTAATAATTATGGGAGAAAAAGTCAAAAAGTCTTTATTTATTTAATATTTTTTAAATTATTAAGGTGACATCCTATTTAATTTTTTCTAAAAAAACTCATCTTTTTATTCTACGAGGTCAGATCAGATTTTCTGGTCTAAAATCATCTGATCTAAAGAAGATCCTATTAATATATGAGTGGAGTGAATTATACCCCACTTATTAATAAATGGATAAAGATCTAAAATTAATCCAGAAATTTTGGACTAAAAAAAATCCCTGCCCTTCATCTACAGTATCCATGTATCCTTATTAGGATACTATTAAATACCTAGAGACTGGCCGTAGAATAAATTTTTTTTAATAATTTTTAGAATTACTATTAAAAGTGTCTAAATACCATCCTATTTTATGAATCAATTATATTCTTTCTCTTCTATTTTTATATTTAATTTTAAAAATAATATGTAATTAATTTTTATTAATAATACTTAATTAATTTTTAACTAATTTAATTAATTTTTTAACTAGATAAATTTATTTTTTGGTCTGTCAAATTCTGATCAGGTAAATTTACTATTTTTATTATTATCTTCTTTTTTTTCTCATCTGTGCATTATAATAGTTACAAATCCGTAGTTATTATTATTATAATAATTATAATTTTATAATTATTGCAACTAAGTTATTATATAATTAAACCAGTTAGGACGGATCGAACCATCCAAGAATTAGAGTTGGGTTGGACTATAACTCAGGATAATCTTTATCTTAATCCTGGTCTCACCCAATTAAAATAATAAGTCTAGATATATAATCCATTTAATTCTGGATTATATATATATAAAATCATGAATTAGGTAATATCAAATTTGAGACGGCTAATCTTGTTCTAAAAAATTTTCCCATTAATTATAAGATAAATAAAAAAGTGCTCACAGTGGACAGCCAGAAGTTCATCATCTCAAGGTTGTAGGTCTTATTTCGAAGAAAATTCTTATAGATATACCGTAACTAAGGATCAAACTATAGGTATCTCATTTTAATATAATATTTAATAATTAATCCCTAGAATTGTTTAAATTAATCCAATAATTTAATCAATTTAAATCATTTAATATTATTATTATTAAATTATTTACAATTTACCTTGACAACCCAAATTCACATTTTATTTATTTTCCTAATCACTAATGAATTAAAATTATTCTCAATCAATCCATACAAACTTTTGTTCGTCCTTTCAAATTACAACATTTAATTGATTAATCAATACTTTTTATCTTTCTTTCTCTTACAAACAAGCGGAAATTTATTCGTACTCATATTTAATTAAATTTCTCTTCTTCAATTTTTTTCATATTTTTTACGAAAAAGTGTGACCATGTTTTTTTATTTACTAAAAAAAAATATCCTAGTTTCAAAACTAAAAAAAAAAAATATCAAAAATAGTATTATTTTCTTCTTACCCATCCCATCAACCTCCTAAATCTCACACTATTTTTTAATGTATAGACATGATATGAGAAAATATTAGGCACAGTATAGACTTGATATAGAAAAATATTAGGCCTAGTGTGAGCCTGATATGAAAAATATCAGGCTCATGTTGGACCTGATATGGAAAATATCAGGTCCAGAGAAAGCTTGATATGAGAAAATAGTAGGTCCATCGTGAGCCTGATATGAGACCATATCAGGTCCAACGGTGGACTTGATATGGAAACATATTATGCCATTTTTAATCTTAAAGAGAGGGGATGCATTAGAAAACGGAGAGAGAGAGGGGAATAATATTATTTTTGGTGCTCTTTTTGGTAGTTTTAAAATTAGGATGATCTTTTGAAAAATAAAAAATATGACCGCTCCTTTTGGTAAAAACCCCGTTTTTTCTTTCACCTTAGTTTTCTCCATCATGATGCAAATTAGTATTGCTTTTCTTTTTTCCCTTTCATCTTCTTCTTGGCAATGTAAAACCAACAGAAACTTCAAAAATTTGGAGGAAGGAAAACTCCTATTACTTCTTCTTCTTAGCTCTTCTTCTCTCCCCTTCATCCTCTCCCTCATTTTTGTTATTGGTGTAATCTTCCTTGAATTAAGGTTGACCAGGTTGACTAAGTTCGGATTGGATCAAGTTTAAATTTCAGTGTTTGGATGATATGTGTAAATGAGAAGTCAAGTAGGTCAAACTTGACCGGAGACTTGACTGCAAAGTCCTAACTGGAAGTTAGGTAAAAGCGAAATCCTAGTGGACTAGGCAAACCTAGTTGAGAACTAGGTTAAGCTCAAGGTGGGTTAGCTGAGAGCTAAACACTTGGCATAAAAGAAGTCCTAGTGGGACTAGGCAAACCTAGTTGGGAACTAGGTTAAGTCCAAGGTAAGTTAGCTGGAAGCTAAACACTTGGCAAAAGTGAAGTCTTACTAGGACTATGCAAACCTAGTTCGGAATTAGGTTAAGTCCAAGGTAGATTAGTTGAGAGCTAAACACTTGGCACGAGAGAAGTTATATTTAGGAAGCCAAGGGAAAGTCTAAGTGGGTCAAGAAAGACCACACGTTGGCAAAAAAAAGTCCTAACTGAAGTTAGACGGGGTGAAAGTCTACCGAGTGACTAGCTCTAACTGAAGTTAAGCAAAAGGAAAATCCAAGTGGATAAAGGAGGACCGTACTTGGTGATTGGAAGTCCAATGAAAAGTTGGTAAAGAGAAAGTCCAAGTGAGTTAAAGGTTGACCTGACACTTGACACGAGATGAAAAGTCCAAGTGAGTCAAGGGTTGACCATACACTTGGTGGGTAAGCCCCGCCCCGATGTTAGGCAAGGGAACACTAGACTTAAATCAAGCAAATTAGGGTTGGACAATTGATTAGGGTAATCGATTGACCTTATGCTAATTAATTAGAGTAATCGATTAGGAAGGTTCTTATGAGAACATAGAAAGGGTCAGAATTGATCAACTAATTGATTGGGTTATGGCCAATCGATTGGCTAATCAGTTCTATCCTTTCTCTCGAACGAAGGAGTTCTAAATCGATTAGGAAAAGTGCCTAATCGATTAAGGTAGACTCGAATCGATTAGGTTGATCACCTAATTGATTTGGAGCTCTTCTTCTCAAAACACAAGGGTTCTGGATCGATTAGGTAATCCATCCAAGTCAAAACCAGTCAATCAGGTGATCGATTGGGAATTATTTTTCATGAAATAGAATGGTTGGGAATCGATTGGGTAATCAATTAAAGCCTTACTGAATTAATTAGTATAATCACCAATCGATTTGGGGTTTGAAAAAGAGTTGTTCTATAGGTGAATGGTCGAATGCTATCGTGGTAATTGATTGAGGAAAAGCTAGATTGATTGGCGGCGTCGAGTATACACTAGAAAATAGTCTTCTTCTGACTCAGGTTCGGTTCTCCGCTTGATTTTTGACTCACGCGATCTCCCTGTTCCTGCAACCAAAGCCAACCCTTTCTCGGTCGGGCGTGCATTAGTCTGTTCGTGAAGTTCGAATTCTGCAAAAAGTTCATCTAGTTTAATGGTAGATAAGTCCTTGGAGACCTTGTAGGCATCTACCATGGATGCCCACAAGGTGTTCCTTGGAAAGGCGTTTAGAGAATACCTTATGATGTCCCGGTTGTCTACCTTCTGTCCAATTGCATGAAGACCATTGAGCAGATCTTGAATCTGGGCATGGAGTTGGGTAGCTGTTTCACCTTCCTGCAATTTGATGTTAAATAATTTATTAAAAATTAGGTCTCTTTTACTTACTTTGGTGTCGGATGTCCCTTCGTGAAGTTCAATTAGCTTCTCCCACAACTCTTTGGCACTGTTGAAGGGGCCGACGCGGTTGAGTTCTTCTTTTGATAGGCCACACTGGAGGGTGCAGGTTGCCTTGGCATTAGCTTCCACCTTCTTGATCAAAGATGCATCCCAGTCCTCGTACGGTAGTGGTTTGCCGGCGCTATCAGATGGTAGTTGGAATCCGGTTTTGACAATCATCCAGACTTCAAAGTGAGTCTGGAGATATGCCTCCATCCGACCCTTCCAGTATCCGAAGTCGTCTCCGGTGAATAGCGGAGGGCGGGATGTATTGTAGCCTTCTTGAAGGGCCATTTCAGATTAACCTAAAACGAAAAACAACCAACAAAATGTCCCAGGACTTGGTCCTGGCTTAGTAGTGCGGAAGGAGAAAAAAAATGGATCACGAGCTCGGGTGGTGTTGCACTAATTCCAAGAAAAATCGATTCAAGGGAAAAAGAATTAGAATATAGCTATGAGGCTAAATTCTAATCGACTCCGAAAATCTAAAAAATACCACGAAAAAATATTTTGAATGGTGGTTGCACCGATTCAAAATGACCCCGCTCTGATACCAATTGATGGATCGAAAGCGCTAGAGGGGGGTGAATAGCGCTCGTGGCTATTTATTTTTTCGAAATCGTAAAAGCTTGTTCAGAAATAACGTAGCGGAAAGTAAATAAAGTGGACATGAAGGATTTACTTCGTTCGAAGCCTGTGACGACTCCTACTCGAAGGCCCGCGATCCTTGATCGCTTCCGGTGGGCAACAACTATAATTCGTAAAAGCTATTACAAGCTAAGTACAATTTAAGCAGAAAAGAATATTGTACCGACAATAAAAAGACTAAAACTGAAGCTCCGGGTTGTCGTTGCAGCACTTCTGAGTCGAGACGTTAGCAGCTTGTCGCACGGAGAATGCTTAGAAGATTGTGTCTTTAAAGCTGCACCTCAACCCTCCTTTTATATGAGGTTCCGGGTGCCTGGGACCTTTCCGGGCGCTTGGAGTGTGACGTGGCCAGCCAACCAGGTTGCTCCACGTTGCGAAGTCGAACAAGGTGCTCATTTGTCCCTACAAAGCAAGTTAGTTCACCAAACACACACATACCCTGCAAGACAATGTTAGAATATAAAATATGATAATTCAAGTGATGACAGTCTTCGGACTGTCCGAGTCTGACTTCGGATTTCCAACCGGAAACCCTAGGTCGACCCGACGCCTACTGTTCCCTCTATGGGGAACGCGTCCTCACCTACTCCACTCAGGAGATTTACCTGATGCCAGTCCGGTCCTCCAGACCGACTGGACTTTTCGCCTAGGGTTACCCCCTAGGACCTAGGGTTACCGCCCCCTAGGGTTTTTCTCCACCTAGGGTTACCACCCCCCAGGACCTAAGGTTACCGCCCCTTAGGGTTTTCCTCCACCTAGGGTTACCGCCCCCTAGGACCTAAGGTTACCACCCCTTAGGGTTTTTCACCTGCCTAACCGCAGCTAGGACTTTCCTGAAACACTCATTCAAACATGTTAGATCACATACTAACTTAACTTTGAATCCTTTGCCATTATCAAAACTAAGGTTCGATCGTCGGATGTTTCCCGCACCAACAAAGTATTGCTATAATTTCTAAGCATTAAGTGTTGGGGTTCGGATCACAGCGGAAGACATATACTTAATTATAGATCTTTTCGTGGTACATATAATTTTATACAAAATAGCATAAAAACATACCTCGAGTCCTCGATAGGCTTGAATGATATTACAGATAGATAAGAGCCCACGTGTGACTCATCTTGTGGTATCCATGTTCACTAGATCACGAACTTGATATGATCTGTTAGGTGCTAGCCTCTTGGATTGACAAAACCTTGAAAGCACTACCGATCTCTTCCAATGGAAGAAAGCGAAGAAGTTGACAAGGGAGAAATGGAGAGAAGGAATTTGTCTTGAATCTTTCCAATGATGCTACTTATAGCTTCTAAGGAATATGAAGAGTTAAGATCTCAATTAATTCATCATTTATGATCTTCATTAATTAGAAAGATGAAGAGTTATAGCCTCCATAAATTCTTCATTTATGACCTTCATTATGATGACTCTTCGAATTCTCTATTAATCATCATGATTATGGCTATTCGAATTCTCTCTTCTTTATATCAAATAAATCCATATTTGATCTTGATCTCGACTAGGTTCTAATATTTTAGAATTAATTAATAATCCAATTAATTCTTATTCTAAAATAATAAATTGATTAATTTTAGTATCCACTAAAATAATCAATCACTACAACAAAACTGTTAAAAGACAACGGATTTTATCCGTTGTCGTAGGCCCTTTAAAACCGTTGTAATTGGCAGAGTTGTTAAATGTGTGGTAAAAGACAACGGTTTAAAATCATTGTCTTTGAACACAATAGACAACAAACATGCGACGGTTTTAAACTGTTGTCTTTGAATATCAAAAACAATAGTTTTGCAACGGTTAAAAATAGTTGTAATTGTTGGTGCAACCTTAGGTCAAGGTTGACCTGGTTGACCAGACTCGAGTTGACTTGACTCGAGTTGACTCGAGTTGACTTGACTCGAGTTGTGTTTTGATGTTTGACGAGTTATGTTTGACAATGCTTGACGTGAACAGAAAAGTTGTATCTTGATGTTTTACAAGGATACAAGCTTGGGAGATTGTGGGTGCAACCCGTGGTCAAGGTTGACCTGGTTGACCCGAGGTGAGTTGACCTGACTCGGAAAAGTCCAAGCAGGGAGCTTGGCACAGGAAAAGTCCAAGCAGGGAGCTTGGCATGGGAAAAGTCCAAGCAGGGAGTTTGGCATGGTGAAAAGTCCAAGCAGGGAGCTTGGCACGGGAAAAGTCCAAGTATGGAGACTTGGCACGGAGAAGTCCAAGTATGGAAGCTTGGCACATGGGAAGTCGGAGAGGGCTCGGTAGCTCGTTCTCCGGACTGTGGTCAGAGAGGGCTCGGTAGCTCATTCTCTGGACCGGATGTGGAAAGTCCTGGTGAGTGAAGCCAGGCAGACGGATAAGTCCTGGTGAGTGAAGCCGGGCAGATTGGAAATCCTGGTGAGTGAAGCCAGGTGAAAATCCTAGTGAGTGAAGCTAGGTGAAAGTCCTGGTGAGTGAAGCCGGGCAAGGAAAAATCCAGATGGATCAAGGGTGATCGGACATCTGGTGTTGAGAAGGTCAAGTAGGTCAAGGGAGTGACCGGATACTTGACACGAAGAGAAAAGTCCAAGTGGGTCAAAGGGATTGACCGGACACTTGGTGGGGAGTCTTAGCAGGTCAAGGGAGTGACCGGATGCTAAGCATGATGTACCAAGAGGTCAAGGTTGACCGGATATTGGTTTGGACTTGGTTTGGGCAAAAACCAAGACCTGGATCGGTCTGGAGACCGATCAGAAAGCGATCAGTGTGCTTCTGTGAGCTTACTGATCGGTCTGGGGACCGATCAGCAGGAAGCCTGATCGGTCCCCGGGACCGATCAGGGTACGCACAGAGAGTTGGGCAACTCTCTGTGAAAGCATTCTGCCCTGATCGGTCCCCACGACCGATCAGGGTGATGCCCGATCGGTCTGGCCCTAGCCGCTGAGAGACAACGGCCAGATTCTTCTGCTGTCTTTGGCCTCTGTTCTTCTCGCAGGTGGATGCAGGCTATAAAAGGGCCGAGGGCTTCTACAGTGGATTTTCTCTTTCTTGATCTTCTTCTTCTTCTTCACGTGTGAGCTTCATCGGCTGGTTCCTGCTGTTGTAGGCGTCTTGTGAAGCTGCTGCTTCATCCAGTCGAAGAGAAGAAGGCAAGCTAGTGTTGTTACATTTATGTTCTTAGCTTCTTGCTGTACTTGTACTTCTGCTTGCTGTTGCAAAGTTTGTGGCGAGGTTTCTCCACCCAGAAGGAGTGTTCTTATTAGCCGATTTTCCGGGGACTCATCCACCGACGGATTGATAGGCTTCGTCCACCTTACGGACACGCCGAAGAGTAGGAGTTTCATCTCCGAACCTCGTTACATCGACGAGTTTGAGGTTTGCTATTCTCCGTTGTCGTTTCTATTGTTTATTTCCGCTGCGCTAACTTTGATTTGTAGAAAGAAACGAACGATTTGGGGCGGCTATTCACACCCCCCCCCTCTCTAGCCGCGTCCATCGATCCTAATAGTAATTGGTAGTTTTGCAACAATTTTAATCACACAATTGATGCTTTTGACAACATGTAAACACCATTATCTTTGTTCAAAATTTAGTTTAAAAATGTTGTCTTTAAATACTTTTCACAACGGTTAAAAATCATTGTTTATCTTATTTAGAAAATGCATTGTGAATTGATAAAAATTGTTGTTAGATAATATTTTTTTTACACTATTTTAAATCTGTTGTCTTTGATAAGAAACATCTATAATTATAAACAATTATGTTTTTAAGAAA
This sequence comes from Zingiber officinale, assembly GCF_018446385.1. NCBI lineage: Eukaryota > Viridiplantae > Streptophyta > Magnoliopsida > Zingiberales > Zingiberaceae > Zingiber > Zingiber officinale. The sequence goes on from NC_055993.1 coordinate 73,668,973, forward strand.
AACTATTATATATTTGCAATATATATATATATACATTCAATTCAATATATATGTACATCTTGTCCCAACCAAAAACTGTTATCTAAGTACACAACTTATATACATTCACTTCAGTTAAGTTTAGAAACTTCTACAATTACTACATTGACTTCGTCATTTTTATCATTTAAAATTTCAAATCTATTAAGTTTGAATTATTATTTAAAATTTTTAAGATTTTTATTAGTTAATTTTTTAAAATTCAAATTCAAATTTGGTAAATTAATTAAATTGCGTGAATTGATTTGGTCAATGTATTGTTTGACCAAGTAAAGGTTGATGCTAATCTAATTAAGGTCTTGATTGACTTGATCAAAACCTAAATAATTTTTTAGTTCTAAATTTTTAATCAAATTTGAATTATACAAATCTGGATTAACATGTACCATATTAGGGGTAATTTCATAATTAACTAAATTATCATGTAAATTTTTTAAATCACTACTCACAGGGGTATTTTGGTAAATAATACTAACCTCAAGTGTAACTCCTAATTCTGTAGGCTTTTCTGTTTGTTCGGACTCGTGTTTGAATTTTACTTTGACTTGATTCTTCAGTTTTGATAGATCCTCATGAAGCTTGGTCGGGTGGGTCCAGAACTTGTGGGCATCTTGGTGTTCTCCAATTTTGCACGTAATTTCATTAGGTAATAAACTTAAAATTAAATTTATTACCTTTGTGTTTGCTTCTCTGTCTTGAGTGGATCACCTTAGGGCTATACTGCAATCGAAGTCATTCATCATTATAAAGCATTCCATATGATGCTTCCATACTCTATAGTAGTCCATTTCGTATGTCGGTGGTTCATTAACATTTCACCCGAGCATTTCTTTGTGTTCCATTTTTCTTGCATAATACAGTTAAAAAGAAATGTCAAGACTAGGTCTTGGGGTAAATAGTGTGGAAGGAGAGAGATAAAAATAAGGCTCGAGTGGTGTTGTACCAATTTTAAGTAAAAATCGAACACGAAAGAATTATTTGAAGACGTAAACTTTACCAATTCAAATAAGGTACGAAAAACTAAAATCTGAAAAGAAATAAGACAATTCCCCCAGCTTGATTGGTGGTTGCACCAATTCAGAGTAAGATCTGGTTCTGATATCACTTGTTGGATCGAGACACACATGAGGAGGAGGAGGGGGGGGGGGGATGAATCACATGATTTTCAAAAACTTGTTCTTTCGATTTTGAAAACAAAGTGTGCAGCTGAAAACTAAGTAAGAAATGAAATAGAAAAGTAAGCAAAAGAGCAAGCGTTCAGTTTTACTTAGTTCGGAGCCTTCGGTGACTCCTACTTCAAGACTTAGGTCCCGCGGATCTATCAATGGGTAATCCACTAAATACTTCTTCCGGAACCGCTGAAAGAGGTGATCGCGTACAATGAAAAAAATAAAAAAGAGTGTAAGATGCTACACTTTTCTTTATGCAACAATTAAGTATAGTATTAAAATTTCATTACCCAACACCCTCGTGTTGGTTATTATGCGGAATATCATACTAGTTCCCCTGTACAAAAATTTTGTACAAGTCCTGAACATTTACTAACAACCTATTGTGTTCTTTAGAAATTAAATTAGGAATCGCAAACGGTACTTAACATTATTGATTCTAAATTTAACTTATCTGTTCTTAATGGTTTCGACTTGGATCGCAAACGATGCTTAGCATTATTGATCCAAATCCACCCATGTTACAAATTTAATTAAATATTAATTTCTAAAATTGGCTTCTAGGGCTGCATGGCGAGACATTAGGCCTTCTTGGGTAAGAGATCATCCACCACCGTCTATACAAAGCCTTTTAAAGAAATTTAATATTTAATTTCCTTATATAACCCTAGGTTTAACCAAAAGGAACAATCGAATCACAAATTCGAAAAAAAAAAAACACAAACTGAATCACAAATTCGAAACCTAGAATCATATGCCTCTTGTGTTTGGTATTTCAAAAACCATACAAAGAAAACTAGTATGATGCAGAAAATAATTACTAGTTATACCTTTCTTTATACGCAACAACCTCTTGATCTTCTATCGTATATATTCCTCTTCTTATCTCGGACGTTGTGTGGGCAACGATCTACCGAGATGAGAACCACCAAGCTTCCTTCTTCTTGTGAGTTTCGGCCACCACAAGAATTCCAAGAATAGATGAGGTTCGGCCACACCACCAAGCTCCAAGTTAAGGGATGCTAGAAACAAAACCTTCTTTCTCTCCTTCTCCAAGCAAAATCCAGCCACCAATAAGCTCCTTGAGAGTTGATGCCGCCGGCCACCAATGAAGAAGAAAAGGAGGAGAGGAAGAAGATGAGAAGGGTCGGCAACCAACCAAAGAAATAGAAGAGAGGAAAACTAGAACATAAGTTCTGAGGTGATGCACCTCTACCCTCTCTTTTATATCCCTTGGTCTTGGCAAATAAGGAAAGTTTTATAAAAACTTTCTTATTCTCTTAGCCAATGAAAAGAAAGTTTAATAAAAAATTTCCCTTTCAACCTTAATGTGGCTGGCCACCTCTCAATCATCTAAGCAAGGAAAGTTTTAAATACAAAATTAAAACTTCTTTATTTGTTTCCGAAAATTTTTAAAATAAAAATTTCTCTATTAATTCTCCCTTCATGGTTGGTTATAAAAGGAAATTTTATAAATTAAAATCTCTCTATTAAAACATGTGGTTGGTTTTCAAAAAGGAAAGTTATCTTTAAAATTAAAATCTTCCTCTCAATCTACAAATAAGGAAAGATATCAAATCTTTTCTTAATCTTTTGTAGAAACTATAAAAGGAAAGATTTAATTTTAAAACTCTCTTTTAAATCATGAGGATGGTTACAAAAAAGAAAAATTTTATCAAAAATTAAAATCTTCCTTTTAACTACAAATAAGGAAAGATATCAAACCTTTCACTTAATCTTTTGTAAAAAGCTATAAAAGGAAAGATTTAAATTTTAAACTCTTTTTTAAAACCATGATATCCACATAAGAAAAATTTTTAAAAATAAAATCCCTTTTATTTTATATGTGGTTGGCCACCTAAGCTTGGACTCAAGCTAGGGTCGGCCACACCTCAATGGCTCAACGCTTTAGCTTGGCTGACCCAAGCTTGGGTTCCAAGCTTGCTTGGTCGGCCACCTAAGGGTGGGTAAGAAGTGGGTATTTGGTGGATATAATTCTCTATATATAAAAGGCTACGATAGGGACTGAGAGGAGGAATTGGTTTTGATCTCCCGATGAAATTAAGCTTCCCGTGTTCGCCCCAAACACCCAACTTAATTTCACCAATAATAATTCATACCACTAAAGTATTATTATTATTGAACTATCGCACCAATCTCAAATTACATTTTGGGCTCATTCTTTATTATGAGTGTGTTAGTCTCCCTGTGTTTAAGGTATAGAATGTCCAATAATTAAATGAGTTACTGACAACTCACTTAATTAATATCTAGCTCCAAGAGTAGTACCACTCAACTTCATTATCATGTTGGACTAAGTCTGTTAGGATGTATACTAAAATCCTAGATTTTGGTATAAACATTTATCTAGAAATAAAAATCACATTAGTCAAATGTCTACATTTATAATAAATGTAGCTGTTCAATTAATTTATATTATAGATAACATGGTGTGTGGTGTCACACACAGAGGATCATGTTATCAATACCTTATAAATTATAAACAGTAGCTCACGACCAAGATGGAAAGGAACAAACCATTAGAAGGTCGTAGTGTAATTAGGTATTAGTTTATCTTAACTATATAATTACACTAGTACACTTAGAGTGTATTGAGTAGGACCATTAGAGGTCGTTTCTTTTATACTGACTTTATAAAAGAACACAGATCTCAGTTATTATGGAAGTGTGTGCTCTTAATCCTAATATAATAACAAGCACATATATTTGATATTTATTTCTTTAATTTATCAATGGGTGAGATTTAGTTCGATAAATCAATAAGCCCAATAAGTTGGGAAATGATATCACTTATAATGTGTGTTGTTGATTATAGAAGGAAACTGTGTCCTAGTGATCTAGGTTGAGAATGTCCCCAAGAGGAGCTCATAAGGATTGTCATGTTAAACCCTGCAGGTGGACTTAATCCGACATGACGATGAGGTTGAGTAGTACTACTCTTGGACTAAGATATTAATTAAGTAAGTTGTCAGTAACTCATTTAATTAGTGGACATTCGACATCTTAAACACAGGGAGACTGACGCACTCATAATAAGAAGGAGCCCAAAATATAATTTGAGATTGGTGCGGTAGTTCAATAATAGTTCTTTAGTGGAATGAATTATTATTGATGAAATTAAGTTGTGTGTTCGGATCGAACACGGGATGCTTAATTTCATCAGGAGACCAAAACCAATTCCTCCTCTCGGTCCTTATCGTAGCTTCTTGTATATAGAGATTTATACCCACCACATACCCACCTTCTTACCCATCAAATGAGGTCGTCCAAGCTAGCTTGGAACCCAAGCTAGGGCCGGCCAAGACCAAGTGGATGAGCCAAGTTGGTGGCCAGCCAAAGCTTGGGTCCCAAGCTTAGGTGGCCGGCCACTAGAATATTAAAAAGGATTTTTATTATGTGGATATCATGGTTCTAAAAGAGAGTTTAAAAAACTAAAAATTTCCTTTGATAGCTTTCTACAAAAGATTAAGAGAAGAGATTAATCTCTTTCCTTATTTGTAGATTAAAAGGATGGTTTTAATTTTTGGTAAAAACATTCCTTATTTGTAAATCATCCACATGTTTAAAAGAGAGTTTAAAATTTGAAATCTTTTCTTATTTGTTGATTAAAAGGTGGATTTTAAATTTTAAGAAAACTTTCCTTTTTAACCATGTTCATGATTTAAAAGAGAGTTTAAAAAAATTAAATATTCTCTTTTATAAGTTTCTACAAAAGATTAAGAAAAGATTTGATATCTTTCCTTATTTGTAGATTAAAGAAATTTTAATTTTTAGAGATAACTTTCTTTTTATCCACATGTTTAAAAGAAAGATTTTAATTTATAAAATTTCCTTTTTACTAACCATGAAGGAATTAAAATTATTGGAGAAATTTTTATAAATTCCTGGAGACAAATTAGGAAGTTTTAATTAATTAAAACTCTCCTTGTTTATAGCTTGTGGTGGCCGGCCATATGAATTGAGAAAAGAAAATTGATTTTTAATTAATTAAATTTTCCTTTTCATGGCAAAAGAATTAAGAAAGTTTTTATTAAAATTTCCTTATTTGCCAAGACCAAGGATTATAAAAGAGGGGGTAGAGGTGCCTTCATGGGCGAACGACTCTATTCTATTTTCTCCTTCTTTTCTTTCTTGGTGTGGCCGGCCCTTCTCCTTTTCTCTCTTCCTCTTGTGTGGCCGAAATCCTTTATCTCTTGGAGTTTGGAGGAGGTGGCCGGATCTAGCTTGAGGAAGAAGGAGAGAAAGCTTGCATCCCTTGGAGCTTGGTTGGTGAAAAAAAGTTCTTCATCTTTTAGAAGATATGCTTGGCCGAAACTTGAAGGAAGGAAGAAGAAGGTGCCTTGGTGGTTCTCGTCTCGGAAGATCGTTGCCCACACAACGTCCGGGATTAGAAGAGGAATACGGTAGAAGACCTAGAGGTTTTTGTTTGCAAAAGAAAAGGTATACTAGTAGTTAATTTCCGCATCATACTAGTTTTATTTCTTTGTAAAAATACCAAATACAAAAGGCATGTGATTCTAGTATTTCGAATTAGTTTTAGATGTTGTGTTCTTTTATTTTTCTTTTCCTTGTGATTTGATTGTTCCTTTTGGTTGACCTAAAGTTATTTAAGGAAATTAAATATTAGCTTTCCTTAAAAGACTTTGTCTAGGCGGTGGTGGTTGTTCCCATATCCAAGAAGGTCATGTGCCTCGCCATGCAGTCCTGGAAGCCGATTTTGGAAATTAATATTTAATGAAATTAATAACCTAGGTGATTTGGATCGAACATGTTAAGTTCCACAGGAGATCCAAGTCTAAACCTAAAAGAACAAATAAATTAAACTTAGGATCAAACGTGTAAAGTTCCGCAGGCGATCTAAGTTTAATTTAAAAAAACACATGGTAGCTAGGAAAAGGTTCAGACCTTTGTACAAAATTTTTGTACAGTGGAACCGTTAAGTTTTCCGAGCAGCAACCAACAAAGTCCACCTGCATGGTTTACATGACAATCCTTATGAGATTCTCTTGGGGACATCATCAACCTAGATTACTAAGACATAGTTCTTTCTATAATCAACAACACACACTATAAGTAATATCATTTTTCAACTTATCGGGCCTCTTAATTTATCGAACTAAATCTTACCCATTGATAAGTCAAAGAAATAAATACTAGATATATGTGCTTAATTATTATTATATCAACATTAAGAGTACACACTTCCACAATAACAAAGGTCTTGTTCTTTTATTCAGTCAGTATAAAAAGAACTTATATTAAATGGTCCTGCTCAATACACTCAGAATGTACTAGTGTAATTTTATAGTTAAGATAAACTAATACCAAATTACACTACGACTATTCCAATTATTTGTTCCTTTCCATCTTAGTCATGGGCTACTATTTATAATTTATAAGAAATTGATAACATGATCTTCTGTGTGTGACACCCCACACCATGTTATCTATAATATAAATTATTTGAATAACTACACTTAGCATATAAATGTAGACATTTGACCAATGTGATTCTTTATTTCAAAATAAAATGTTTACAAAAGGCTAGGCTTTTAGTATACACTCTAACACCTCAAAGATCATCGACTGGACTTCTTGTCTGGTATCTGGTCCTTTTGACCTGTCAAGTTAGTTAACCCTGCACACTCGGTAATAAAGTTAGAGCAACAACACATCTAACTTTAATCTACTTGTCATTCATCAAAACTCGGGTTTGATCATCAGTACCAAATGCACCAACGGGACCTGCACCTAAAGTCCCAAATTGGTACTCGCCCTCACTAGAACACTCTTCTCTAATGACTTACTTTACTTGTTTTGTAGAATCGTTTGACTCTACCTTAGTCCACCAGGTCTTCCCACCAGTTATCAAGTCCGCAGACCCAACTGGAGTTCGATCAGCTGTCAGGTCCTGTGGACCCAGCTAGACTTCTCGCTAGATATCAGGTCACTTCTTGACCTATCTGGACTTCTATATCAGTTATCAAATCCTCCAGACCTAACTAGATGTTAGTCTAGTGTCAGACCAGTTAAATCCTATACACTTGACAGAAAGATTAAATCATAATATATCTAATTTTAATCCACTTATCATTTATCAAAATTTATATTTAATCATTGATACCAACTATATCAATAACTATTACATAGCTTTTATGACTCAAACTATAGGACTAAGAATTTAAAATGACTCTGGAGACTTAGGGAATCGAAAAGAGGTATTCTATTTTAAATTTAAGTACATTAGATCAACGTATTAATTTGACAAAAACTTCCATGTGACATAAACCGTCTAAAATTGGAAAACAAAGATAAGTCATAGGATGATTCCAAAGGCTTTAATGAACAAATAAAGGGGGGCATCTTTGAGATCGTGCTAATTTAAGCTCATGCTGTAGTTAGTTTTGGCTAAAATCTACTATATGACATCCTAGACAACATAGAACGAGCCTAGAGACCATAAGGGACGCACTTTAGGTCCATGTAATAATTTTGACAAAAACTATTATAAGGGTCTAAACTGATCAAAATTAGAACAAACATAAAATGACTCGAGAGACCTTCGAGAACATAACGATAGAATAATCTCTAAAATTTGGTTATTTAAGTTCATGTAACAGTTTTGGCCAAAATTACAAATATGACTTTCATAGGACTTAAACAATAAAATTAAGGGGGCGTTTGGTTCTCTCCTAAGAATCGAAATGGGAATGTGTATCATAGTATTATGGAATGAGAATGGGTATGAGCTTGGGTATCATTCTTAAAAATGATGTCTGGTTAGTTAAATATTTTCAATCGGAATGAACATAAATTTTCTTTTTTACCCTTATAGGAAAATAAGAGAAAAAATTAGATGGGAGAGAAAGTTGAATGTGAGAGAAACATATGATGAGAGAAAATGATGAGAGAGAAAGTGAAGAGAGAAAGTATAATGAGAGAAAATTAAATGAGGAGAGAGTGCATGATAGGAGAGTTTGAGAAGAGAAAAAGTATGATGAGAGAGAAAGAGTGATGGGGAAAATGAAGAGAGAGAAAGTATTATGAGAAAAAAATGAAAGAGTGAGGAGAGAGAAAATACGATAAGAGAGAAAGTGGGTTGAGAGAAAAAGTGTGATGAGAAAAAACGAAGAGAGAGAAAGTGTGATGAGAAAAAATGTGAGACTGAGGAGAGAGAAAGTATACTGAAAGAGAAAGAGTGATGGAAAAAATGAAAAGAGAGAAAGTATTATGAGAGAAAATGAAAAAGTGAGGAGAGAGAAAGTATGATGAGAGAGAAAATGAGTTGAGAGAGAAAGAGTGATGGGAAAAAAATGAAGAGAGAGAAAGTGTGATGAGAGAAAATGAGAGACTGGAGAGAGAGAAAGTGTGCTGAGAGAGAAAGTATGATTAGAGAAAATAAAGAGAGAGTGTGTGAAGAGAGAGAAAGTGTGATGAGAGAAAATGAGGGGGGAGTATGCTAAGAGAGATTGAGGAGAGAGAAAGTACGATGAGAGAGAAAGTGCGATGAGAGAGAAAGTATGATGAAAAAAATAAGGAGAAAGTGTATAATGGGAAAAAAAAATGTGATGGAAGAGAATGAAGAGAGAGATAATAAGGAGAGAGAATGTATGATGGGAGAGAAAATGGTAGAGAATGTGTGATGAGAGAGAATGAGGAGAGAGAAAGTATGTTGAGAGAGAAAGTGTGATGATAAAATAAGGAGAGAGAAAGTGTGATGATAGAATAAGGAGAGAGGAAATATTATGAGAGAGAATAAGGAGAGAGAGTGTGGAATTAAAAAAAAATCAACAAATATACTAAAGGTATTTTTGTCTAAAACTTAATTTATATTTCTATTTCATCAAAACCCAAGGGAGGGGGTGGGTTTCATCCATACTCAAGTTTTTGGGTTTCATTCCAAAATCTTGATTCCATTCCCATCAACCAAACATAAGGTTTGAGAATGAATCCATTCCCTCATTCCCAAACTCATAAACCAAACGCCACCTAAGAAATAGCTTCCAAGACGCCAAAGGGCATAACTCAAGGACAATATCTAAAATTTAGGCAATTTAGGTCGTTATAGTAGTTTTGATTAAAATTATCGTATGGATCTAAATTGCTTAAAATTAGAAAAATGAATGCATAACATAACCCTAAACCCTTTAGATGGCAAAACGGTAAGTCACGTTTAATTCTGTCAATCCAATTAATACAGAAGAGATAAATCATGAATGATTACTAATTTTTGAAATGGTGATTGAGATATGAGGGAGATATTTACTTTGATTATGTTAAGATTCAAACCTCAGATTTCATGATGGTAACACCTCATGTGCTAGCCATTAGATCATCTTAGATAACCCCAAAGGCTTTAGGAAAAAAAAGGTAGATATGCTACCTTATCGACCTCTAGTGTCGGCTCCATGGATATGGAGGGAAGTAAATATAGATACATAGGTCATAGGCGTATGTTAGGATAAAGCACAGGCCGTCAGTTCTTGATAATCGACCCTTGATCATTACGCTAGAGATGTCATGCGCCCACCGTCTGTGCTACGTCCTAAGGGCACCCGAAAGGCTTTAGGAAAAAAATGATTAACCTAGCTAGTCCTGGGGTGACTGGCCCAACTCCACGAAATTTTTCCACCGGCCACAAGAATAAATCGAAGGAGCGCTCGCGGTGAGCGGCCAAGAAGCTCAACATCCTTTGGTTGCGTGTCCCATTTAGAAAAAAAATTCTACAAATTTACTATAACTAGGGATCAAACTATGAATACCTCGATGATAACCTAAATACCTTACTAATGTATCATAGCCCGGGACACCCAAAAAGCCTTAGGGAATACAATGAAAGTGGTCATCTTTGAAAGTTGGTCAATTTAGATCCATGCAGTAGATTTAGCGAAAACGACATGTCCTTTTAGAACTTAAACAATAAAGCGATAGCATTGGATGCATCCAGAGACTACGGAACAAACAGAGGGGTCATAATCAAAATCGAGTCAATTTAAATTTTATAGTAATTTTAGTTAAAATTTTACATAGTTTCTTAAGAGTGAAACAATAGAACTAAGAGAACAAAATAACTCTAGGGGCACGTTTGATTCAAATTATTATATATAATTTTAGTTATGTGATTATCAAGTAATCACATAATTAAGGTTATAGAAGAATATAACATAATCTCAATCTTATTTGGTTCAACTAGGTAATGATATAATTTAACTTGACATTTCCTATATTATCCCTTGTTTAATTATATGATTAATTTTGTAAAATAAATTAAATTAAATTAATAATAATTATTATTATTATTATAATATTAATGAATAAGTTGATAATATATATAATAAATAAATAAAATTGATTTATAAATTTTAAAGTAAATTTATATATTTGTAAAATATAATTAGATATGTAATTAACTTATTATATATATTTTAAATTTATATACATTTGGATATGTGATTAAAATTTTTAATTATTTTAATATATTTTATTTTCCTTTTAATCATCCTCAATTTTTTTACGCATCTTCTCCCCGCTTATCGTTGCTACTCCTCTGCAAGCCGTCGGTGTCGCCTCCTCCTCCGCAAGCCGTCGGCGTCGCCGACGCCGCCTCCTTCGCAAGCAACCGGCACCGCGCGCCGCCTCCTCTGCAAGCTGCCGGCGCCGCCTCCTCCGCAAGCAACCGGCGCCGCCTCCTCCGCAAGCCGCCAGTGCACCATCTCCACGAAGAACGAACAGGTACAGAGCCTCTTCTTGTAGATGATCACTGCTATGAGGAGTCATTTCCCACATTCATTCGACGAAATCCCTAGGGAACCTCTTCTTGTAGGTGAGGAGTCATCCGTTGCCGTGATCGGAGCTTGCGATCGGAGCTTCAGCGCACACGAGAAACTCCGGGAGGGTGAGGCGGAAGATCTCATGGACATCCCTGCTCATCTCCTGCTCTTTGAAGGGTAATTTTGGAAAAATATATTGATAACCCCGGAATAGTAGAAAACCTAAGATTTCCAGGGTTTTCTGATTCCTGGATCTATTTCCTAATTGTTGACGTGGCGGGAATATTGCATTATCAGGAATCACCAATTACTTAAACCAAACAAAATTATCGTTGATAACCAACTAAGGTTATCAACGATAATCCCGAACCAAATACGTCCTAGAGGTTCTTAGGCATCACAATAGAGGGGGACATATTATGTAGTAAATTTTATCAAAACTACTATACAAACCTAAATTACTCAAAATTGGAAAAAAAAAAAAAAAAAAAAAAAAAGGACAAAGATTGATTACTCCAAAGGCTTCGAGGAGCATAACAAAGGGTTGTTGAGATAGAGCTAATTTGGGTCCATTTTGTTAAAATTATTAGATGACTAGGTAGGATTCAAACAATAGAACTAAGAGAATATAATGACTTTATAGGCTCAAGGGAACACAGAAGAGAAATGTTCTTTGAAATGTGAGCATTTTATATATGTATAGTAGTTTTAACCAAAAATGTTATATGAACTTAAATTGATCAAAATTAGACGGCTTCGAAATTGGGTCCGTTTATATAGCCTTGTAGGATTCAAATAATAAAATTAAGAGCATAGAATAGGATGAGTTTCAAGGAATATAACAAAGGAGTCATTTTTAAAATTTAAATAGTTTGGATACATGTAATAATTTTAATATAGGTCTAAACTAATCAAAATTGAAAAACAAAGATATAAGATAATTTTAGAAAGCAATAGAGAGGTCATTTTCTAAATTGACTTAAATAAGGTTAATTTAGAAGTTTTGATCAAAACTTTCATATGACCTCTTGAGAATTGAACGGTAGGACTAAGAACATAGGATGACTATAGTGGCTATAGAGAATACAATGGAAAGCTTATTTTTAAAATTCCATCTGTTTAAGTCGATATAAAAGTTTTGACTTAATTGCGATCTAAAAAATAAATAAAAGAAATAAAATTTCAGTGAAAATTCAAAGACTCCAAAATTAACTTTCCATAAAACAACATATAAAGGGTAGGGTAGTTCGATGCACCACTCGTCAATTAAAAAACAAAAATATCAATACTTTTAATAACAATGGTGTAAATCAAAGGGAAAAAAAGAGAGAAGTTAATTCATGATTGAAAGACAAAATTGCATTTGACTCTTTACATGAAGACGAAAAAGCTTGCTATTTCGACAAGATTGAAGGGATTGTAACAGTTTGGACCAAGACATTTGATAAGGATTGGGTGACGAATATGACCAGTTGAATCGCCGATTAGATTCTGGAGCAAATGGATAATTTTTTTACGATTTGGATGAATTTAGAGTTTTTTTTTAAAAAAAAAATAAATTCCAAGGATGTTAATACCTTAGAAGTTCTAGAAATTCCAGATATACGGTTGTAAATGGACTAAGTGTTTATAAGTAAATTTGGTATTCGATCTGGTAAAAATTTATTTACGTTCGTTCAATATACATTAGATTAATTAAACAAATAAATTTGAACAATTCGTTAAGCTAAATAAATAAGCTTGAATATATATGTATTCAGCTCGTTAACGTTCATGAACAATATTCGTGACACGAATCATATTATTAATAAAATTATTTTCAATATGCTAAATAAATAGTAAATAAAATAAATAAATAAATAAATTTAAATTATCAAGGGTAATAATCAATCAAATAATTAAAAGTTTTCAAATAAATTTGAATTGAGAATTCGATAACAACTAAACGAATCAAGCTTGAACCAAGCTCAAGTCAAGCTTAAATTGAGAGTTCGATAATATGTAAACGAACCAAGCTCAAGTCAAGGTTCAAATAAGCTCAAGCTCATACAAAATAAACTAAGTCAAGCTTAAATAATTATTTCAAAAATTTAGTTCATTTTAACCTCGACTCGACTCGATTCAATTACTTAATTAAATAATCTTGAATACCATAAAACTCGACCCCGCTCGACTAATTTATATTCTTAACCCAGTGTTGACACGCCCTTTCATTATTTTATTTTTTTCTTTATGGTTGTAAAATTTTGTTTTAATATTTATGTCATAATTAGCTGTTTACTTTGACGGATAGAGGAGGAAAAACAAAGAGAAAACAATGGACAAAAGTCAAACGAGCGTCTTTATATTCTCAAATCATGACAAGAATGTTCATTTTAATTTTTTTTATTCACCCTATATTTTATACAATTATTTTACCGTACTATTTGTATTATTATTGTTAGATTTATTATATTACTGACATCTCTAATTTCTCAAAAAATAAATAAAATTAAGTTTTTAAAATTTACCTTAGTGAATGAATATCGAAAATCTGAAAATCACGAAAAACTCTTCGAATCAAACTCGTAGCCGAGATGATAATCATAAACGAACTATCACCACAGATTCACAACGTCTCAATCCAGAGTCCAACGATTCAAGAAGAAAGTATTAGAAGTCTCTTCTCTTTTTTTTTCTGCAATGTGCTCTTTATATAATATACACTTGCATTACCATTTATTCCATTACCTTGTAATGGGAATCATGGGAATAATCGTTCATGATCTCACAAGCAATATTACTAAAATACCTCTAAGTGGACATAATTTCCAATAATTATTTATTTATATCTTCCATTTAAATCTTAAATATGTCAAGCACGTTATAACAACTATAAAACTATAATTATTATAATAGTAATAATTATGATTTTATAGTTGCTACAACTATAATAGTTATACTTTGTAATTGTAACAACCACATATTGCTATAACTACAATAGTAATAGTTGTCCGGCGCGTAGCACAACTGGGGGCGCATGGTTTCGTGGTCGAAAGGTCCAGGGTTTGATCATCGAGGTGTCATTGCCTAGGATTAGCATCCCGGCTATGCGCTTTCAACTGTGTATTTGTATTTATCTCCTTCCATATCCGTGGGACCGGATCTAGGGGGTCGTTGATGTGACAATTCTATATTTTTTTTTTATAATAATAATAATTTATAATTATAATAGTTACAGTTTCATAACCTTAATAAAAAAGATTAAAATTCTTTAGAGCTTTCAAAAAGATTTACATAACATTTTTTAAACATAAAACTGTGTTGTTATGGGTTATACTGAGTAACAAATATATCTCTAAACGATTTTCGATTTAATATATGGTGTCTGTTGGATATGTGGCTCATCCTTGACGTGGTCGTGGTGGTCCATCACACGGGCATGTCACAAAGTCGTGGTCCACAAAAACATGATCACGTTTCATTTGAGAATCTCAGTTGGAGGTGAGAATTATATAGAGGTATTTGTGCCTTCCTACCTCCATATGGTTAGGGTTGTACAAATATAACATATGTACTCCCTTATTCAATGATTCTAATCGAGAATTCTTGCTTTTGCTTCAGTAGGGTGGACACATCGCCGAAGCATATTGCCAAAGCATATTAAATCTCTGTGTTATTTTCTCTCATGTTTTTTAAAATTTATCTAATATTTACATGGTAATCATTATAAAATCATAACTGCGACAATGTATTGACAGTTATAAGTTTATAACCACTATAATGCACCCTCAGATTAAGGATTTAAAAAGGAAATATATGTAAGAAATACTAATAAGAATAATATAGTAAAGGATACTCAGCAATTGTATATGAGTCAGATGTCCTTTTAATTAAAAAAAATAAAAAAAAAAAAATGTGGGTGACACTCCAAAAATAATGTGTGCTCTTTAATTTTTTTTCCAAAAAAATCCTCGATGAAAAAACAATCATCAAAACCTAAATTTAGATAAAAAAAATAAATCAAAATAAATCACGACTATTTATTTTGAATATATTTTTTAATAAATCAAATAATATCTGACTTATTTAGTTGGCAAAAGTCTTTTTCAATCACGAGGCACCATCCCACTTTAATTTTTTTTATTAAGAATATCATATTCAACTGTTCAATGCATTGTAGCGGCAATCAATCAAGGAGCCAAAAATTTTATGACCGAGAATTGATAGGGTAAAAAAAGCCTATCTTCCTTCCTCCCTTTTCTTTCCGGATTATCCCCTGATTATTTTTTTTTTCTTTTCTTCTGTCACAAATTTGATAGCCTCTCAATGTTATCCACGTTGGTCTCCCGGACTACCGCCTGGGTAGGCCATCATCTAGCTTCGCCTAATTACATGGATTATTCAATGATACAGTACATGGTAGTAAGGTCGGATAAAAATGATGGGACAGTCAGAAATTAAAATGATGTGGTAGTCAGAAGTTAAAGAGACATGACAGTCAGAATTCAAAAGGACGTAATAGTCAAAAGACAAGGAGGTGGGACAGTCGATATATGGAGGAGGACCACCCGGGACCATCTAGGGTATAAAGCCAGATAGGGGTCTCCCGGTCGGGAAACCAAGGTTGCGGCAAGAAGCTCGATCAGGACCCAACCTGACCTATCTTTACCGATCAGGGGTTATCGAGCGGGCCTATGTGAGCAGATTTACCACCTTCGGTGGGGTCGAAATCATAAAAACTGGCAAAAGGGGCCCGACCAGTCTATTTATCAGCACTCAACAGACAAACCAGGGTTGTTTCAATCACACCCGAGCATGATAGAAGGCACTACACGATAATAGGTCAGGGAATCGTAACTACCTGCCAGAGAATATCTGCTGTAAGTCAGAAAATATTCCAGCAGTTGGGATTATCTGCCCGTAGAACCCTCCTCCGGTCTATAGGAGCGGGCCACGTGTCCTCCACCACTCGACAAGTCCTGACACTCGACATCCTCTGACAGGGGTCAGTCTCCAGAAGGTACGTATTGTCATATAAAAAGAAACATTCTCTCCCTTGCGCAGGCATGCTCACTCGCACACTTGTCTACTTTACTTCTTCCTTCGTACACTGTTCTTCTGGGGAAAAAAGTACCTGACTTGAGCATCGGAGAGCCTGCTCCGGGGATTTTTTTCCCTAGTTCTTGGTCTCTAACGCTCTGTGTGTTTGTCTGGGTATGTGCAGGGGTCTGGTATCGTCGTTCCCGGCTCCGTATTTCTTCAGGGTCACGTGGGGGTCCACTCTGGGGTACTCGTGTGACCGCCGCATCATAGTCTCCTCCCCGTTAACGCTCGCGACACTTCATCCATCCTTCGTCTGACTCAAACTCCGGACAGGATCAATTTAGCGTCGTCTGTGGGAATTTCTTCGCCTATTTTGGAGCGTAAAGATGGAGGACACTGGCAAGTTCAACGTCACCATGACGGTCGGAGAATACGAGCTGTACAAAGAGGCCAAGAGATGGGCGACCTCCGAGAAGCAGCCCACCACTTCTCGACCTTATAAGATGTCGACAATTTCTAAGGAGTCGACCCATGCTTCTGATAGAGGGTCTAAAAGAAAGCAGGCCGAGGATTTTCCCTCGGCCTTCTATCGAGAGCCTGACCTCGATTACTTTCACAAGGGCCCGAGTGGCTATAATAAGAAAGAGCAACCGTAGACTTCTAAAGCAGAAAGCTCCCCACTCAGGGGTTCTAAGAAGGGTAAAGCTATAGTTCTCAAGGAGGAGCTCAAAATGGATCCTAAGGAGCAAGTGCCCTTCTCTACAAGGGTGCTCTGCGAAAAGTTGCCTGAGGGATACTGGCCTCCAGCTATCGGTGAATATGACGGTAGTCAGGACTCGGAAGATCATCTCCGTAAGTTTAGGAACATTGCTCTGTTACATCAGTATAGTGATGCTATCAAGTGTCGAGTGTTCCTTAATACTTTATCTGGCTCAGCGCAAAAATGGTGTGACGGGTTGCCGAACGGGTCCATCACTTGCTATCATGATTTCAAAACAGTCTTCCTACGCCACTTCGCTAGTAGCAGGAAATACCAAAAGACGGATCATTGCCTCTTCGCACTTAAGCAAGGGTCAGCCGAGCCCTTGCAAAGTTATATCAAGTGCTTCAACCAGGTGGCTCAGGACGTTCCATCAGCCACCTCCGAAATATTGATGAGCGCCTTTTCTCATGGATTAATAGAGGGGGAGTTCTTCTGGGATCTCATTCAAGATCCCGTAAAGAACTTCGACGAGATGCTGGGGAAGGCCACTAGCTATATCAATGTAAAGGAAGCTCAGGCTGCTGAACGAAAAGCAGACAAGGTGTCTACTTCCACTAATAAACTAGAAAAAAAGCCACCACATCCTCCAACCCAACCTCTTCCACGTGCTCAGGACGCCCGACCTCCCTTGGGGCCCGGTTTGGATACCCGACCGACTCCACGTGTAGCAGCTGTTCAAGCCCCAAGGCCTGGGTCGTGAGGACCACGCTACTGCACTTACCATCGCTCCCACACCCATGCCACTAGTGATTGCTTTTAGTTTGCCCGGGATTCTAGACGTGCCACCGAGCTAGGCCTACCTCCGCTCGAAATCACGCCCAGGACTCAGTAAAGGCTACTGGCCAGCCAGCAGGATGCAGTCGGGGTTAGTCTGTTGGAGTGTATACTAAAAGCCTAGTTTTTGTATAAACATTTATAAGAATCACATTGGTCAAGTGTCTAAATTTATATATACCAAATGTAGATGTTCAATTAATTTATATTGTAGATAACATAGCGTGTGGTGTCACACACAGAAGATTGTGTTATCGGTTCTTTATAAATTAAAAACAGTAGCTCACGACCAAGATGGAAAGGAACAAACCATTGGAAGGTCGTAGTGTAATTAGATATTAGTTTATCTTAACTATATAATTACACTAATACACTTAGAGTGTATTAAGCATGACCATTTAGGGGTCGTTTCTTTTATACTGACTTTATAAAGGAACAAAGACCTCAGTTATTATGGAAGTGTGTGCTCTTAATCCTAATATAATAACAAGCACATATATTTGATATTTATTTCTTTAATTTATCAATGGGTGAAATTTAGTTCGATAAATCAATAAGCCCGATAAGTTGGGAAATGATATCACTTATAGTGTGTGTTGTTGATTATAGAAGGAAACTGTATCCTAGTGATCTAGGTTGATAATGTCCCCAAGAGGAGCTCATAAGGATTGTCATGTTAAACCCTGCAGGTGGACTTAATCCGACATGATGATAAGGTTGAGTGGTACTACTCTTGGACTAAGATATTAATTAAATGAGTTGTCAGTAACTCACTTAATTAGTGGACATTCGACATCTTAAACACAGGGAGACTAACACACTCATAATAAGAAGGAGCCCAAAAATGTAATTTGGGATTGGTGTGGTAGTTCAATAATAGTTCTTTAGTGGAGTGAATTATTATTGATGGAATTAAGTTGTGTGTTCGGGGCGAACACGGGAAGCTTAATTTCATCGGGAGACCAAAACCAATTCCTCCTCTCGGTCCTTATCGTAGCCTCTTGTATATAGAGATTTATACCCACCATATACCCACCTTCTTACCCACTTTTGGTGGCCGGCCAAGCTAGCTTGGAAACCAAGCTAGGGCCGACCAAGACCCAAAGGTTGAGCCAAGTTAATTGGCCGGCCATAGCTTGGAGCTCAAGCTTGATTGGCCGGCCATATTAAAAGGGAATTTATTTTTAATTAAAATTATTTCTTATATGGATATCATGGTTTTAAAAGAGAGTTTAAAATTTAAAATCTTTCCTTTTATAGCTTTCTACAAAAGATTAAGAAAAGATTTGAAATCTTTCCTTATTTGTAGATTGAAAGGAAATTTTAATTTTGAGAAAACTTTCCTTTTTAACCATGTTCATGAATTAAAAGAAAGTTTAAAAATTAAATATTATCTTTTATTAATTTCTACAAAAGATTAAGAAAAGATTTGATATCTTTCCTTATTTGTAGATTGAAGGGAGATTTTAATTTTTAGAGATAACTTTCCTTTTTGAAAATTATCCACATGTTTAAAAGAAAGATTTTAATTTATAAAATTTCCTTTTACTAACTAATCATGAAGGGATAAAATTATTGGAGAAATTTTATAAATTTCTGAAAACAAATTAGGAAGTTTTAATTCTTGTTTAATTAAAACTCTCCTTGTTTTGGGGAAATAAGTGGCCGACCAATATTATTGAAATAAGGAAATTGATTTTTCTTTTTTCATGGCAAAAGAATTAAGGAAGTTTTTAATTAAATTTCTTTATTTGCCAAGACCAAGGAATATAAAAGAGGAGGTAGAGGTGCCTTCAATTGGAACAACTCTATTATTCTTTTCCTCCCTCTCTTCCTTGGTGTGGTGGCCGACCTCTTCCTCTTCTCTCTTCTCCTTCTTGTGGTCGAACCATCTTGTTCTCTTGGAGTCCTTGTGGTGGCCGGATCTAGCTTGGAGAAAAGGAGAGAAAGGAGGCTTCGTTCTTGCATCCCTTGGAGCTTGGTGATGGTGGCCGAACCTCATCCTCTCTTGGAGTCTTGTGGTGGCCGAACCTTGCAAAGAAGAAGAAGGTGTTTGGTGGTTCTCATCTCGGAAGATCGTTGCACACACAATGTCTAAGGTTAGAAGAGGAATATGGTAGAAGATCAAGAGGTTATTTTTGCTTACAAAGAAAGGTATAACTAGTAATTGTTTTCCGCATCATACTAGTTTTCTTTGTATAGTTATTTATGGAAATACCAAACACAAGAGGCATATGATTCTAGAGTTTTCGAAATAGTTTTTTCGAGTTTGTGTTTTCTTCTTTTTCGAATTTGTGATTCGATTGTTCTTTTTGGTTAACCTAGAGTTATTTAAGGAAATAAATATTAGCTTTCCTTAAAAGACTTTGCCTAGGCGGTGGTGGTTACTCCCATATCCAAGAAGGCCATGTGCCTCGCCATGCAGTCCTGAAAGCCAATTTTAGAAATTAATATTTATGGAATTAATAACTTAGGTAGATTTGAATCAATAGTGTTAAGTTCCGCTTGCGATTCAAATCTAAACCATTAAGAGCAGATAAGTTAAATTTGGAATTAATGATGTTAAGTTCCATCTGCGATTCCTAATTTAACTTCTAAAGAACACAATAGGTTATTTAAGGAAAGGTTCGACACTTGTACAAAAAAATTTTGTACAGTGGAACCAGTACGATTTTCTTAGGACTAACCAACACAGTCAACCTAGCCAACCTCAGCCTGATCTTGCCAGACAAAGGAATCAACAGCTTGGACACAACCAGGAGCTTGGGGAAGTTAGGGAGGCTGAAAATCAAGACAACTCGGTCGTCCGAGAAATCGATATGATTTCTGGAGAGCCCACTGATGGAGATTCCACAGGGCCCGAAAATTCCATGAGCGGTGTCTAGAGGTACATGCTGTAGGATGTAGTCAAGAGCAAGTGGCCGAGCTCGTAATCAGTTTCGGACCGCAAGATCGGGAAGGGTTAGAGCTTCCCCATGATGATGCTCTCATAATTAAGGCTATCATAGCCAACAGTCGCATGACCAATGTTTTCGTAGATACCGGGAGTTTTGTCAACGTGTTGTTCAAAAGTATGTTTGAAAGTATGCAAATCGATGCTAGGGAGCTTCAACCTATGGCCACCTCATTGTACGGGTTCACCGGCAATGAAGTACGCCCCATGAGCCAAATCAAGCTGGCGGTATCTCTGGGTACTGAACCTCTAGTGGAGACAAGGAGGAGCACCTTCATTGTCGTGTATTCACCATCATCCTACAACATCATCTTGGGGAGACTGGCGTTACATGAGTTCCGGGCAGCTGTCTCCACTTTCCACCAGAAGATCAAATTTTCGGTAGGGGACTAGGTCGGGGAAGTAAGAGGAGAGCCGTTGGTTTCCCGAAGGTGCTACATAGACATGGTGAAGACAGAGGCTCGCAAAGCCCAAAGAACTCAAGACGAAAGGATCCACGCCATCCAAGAGGAACCTTTGTCTATAGAGGAGGAACCCCTCCCCTGGGAAGAAGTTCAACTGTATCCCGAGCCCCTGAAAGTCTCACCTGCATATCTAGCGATCTGTCCTAGGAAGTCAAGGCGGACTTGGTCAAGTGTTTGATTCGTAATAGTGATGTTTTCTCTTAGTCTCCTGAGGAGCTACCCGGAGTCAAGCCCGAGGTAGCCGAGCATAAGTTACACCTGCTTCCTAACGCCTGACCAATTAAGCAGAAGAAGAGGAATTTCTCGATCGAGCAAAATAAGATCATACAAGCTAAGGTGGAGCAGCTCAGGAAAGCAGGTCACGTTAGAGAGGTACAATTCCCGTCTTGGCTCTCTAATGTGGTATTAGTTTTGAAGCCTAATAATAAGTGGAGGGTCTGCATCGACTTCCACGATCTCAATCGCGCTAGCCCCAAGGATTGTTATCCGTTGCCCCGGATCGATCAAATGGTAGACTCAACTTTGGGGTGCGAAAGGATTTACATGCTGGACGCCTACCAAGGGTATCATTAAATCCCTATGGCATAGGAGGATCAAGAAAATGTCAGTTTCATCACGACCGATGACACTTTCTGTTATACTATCATGCCCTTTTGACTAAGAAATGTAGGAGCGACCTATCAAAGGATAATGAATAAAATATTCAGAGAGCAAATAGGTCGTAATGTAGAAGTTTATGTGGGCAACATAATCATCAAGTCAGCCCTAGCAGTTAATCTAATTGTTGATGTTGAAGAGACCTGCAGCACGTTGCGACAATATAGGTTGAAGCTGAATCCGTTGAAGTGCCTATTCGGGGCTCAGGGAGGAAAGTTTTTGGAATGTCTCGTTATTGAGCGAGGAATTGAGGCCAACCCTGAGAAAGTGCGTGCACTCCAAGACATGAAGGCTCCTCAAAATCTGAAAGAAGCTCAGAAGCTAGTAGGTCAGATAACGACGCTGTCCAGATTCATATCCTGATCGGTGGATCGAGCCTTACCCTTCTTCAAAGTTCTCAGGAGAGCTGCTAAATTTCAATGGGATGAAGAATGCAATCAGACCTTTGAAGAACTAAAGAAACACCTGGAGATCCTACCCTCTTTGTTTAAACCTACGGCGGGGGAACCACTTTGGGTGTATTTATCGACCACCCCCGAGGCCGTGGGGACGGTGTTAGTCAAGGAGCAGGATAATGTACAACAACCAGTGTACTTCGTCAGCCATTTATTGAAAGGGGTTGAGTCTCAGTACACAACCCTGGAAAAGTTGGTCTATGGATTGGTACTCATGGCACGCCGATTAAGACCTTATTTTCTCGCACATCTCATCACAATTCTGACCAATAGCACTATGGGTAAAGCTCTCACTAACGTGGAAGTGGCAGGCCGGCTCATCAAATAGGAGACTGAGCTGGGCGAATATGACATACAATGTCAACCCCGAGCGACGATTAAGGCTCATGCCTTGGCCGATTTTCTGACGGAAGTTCACCAGTCAGAGTATGAAGAAACTTGGAAGGTTTATGTGGACGGGTCATCCACCCAACAGAGGAGCGGGATAGGAATCCTTTTGATATCCCCCCAGGAAGACATCTTACAATTAGTCATTCGATTAAATTTCAGAGCCACCAATAATGAGGCAGAATATGAGGCTCTATTGACCGGTTTGCAGGCAACTCGACATGTAGGAGCAGCTCAGGTCATTATATATTCAAACTCTCAGCTGGTAGCTCAGCAGGTGGCGGGCAACTTCGAGGTCACTAGTAGTAAGTTACAAGTATATCGAGAAGGCTACGAGAAAATGAAGGATTACTTTAAAGAAGTCGTAGTCACTAAAATTCCTCGGGCGAAAAATCAAAGAGCCGATGAATTAGCCAAAATGATCAGTTCTTTGACTACTTGGGTACTATATAGGTTGATAGCTTAGACCTTCTTGATAGCTCAAATAGACTTGCAGAATAATATTGAAGAAGCAATTGATTGGAGGACTACGATGATCAATTATCTGCAGTGAGGTATCCTACCGAATGACCCAGAGGAAGCTAGGCTGGTCAGAAAACGGGCTCATATGTACACCTTGATCGGGAACCAACTGTACAAGCGAGCATTCTCCCGACCACTTCTTAAGTGCGTGGGAGCATAGGAGGCAAAATATGCTCTACAAGAAATACATCAGGGATGTTGTGGCAGTTATGTCGGGGGAAGAATGCTGGCCCGGAAAGTATTGTTGACTGGATATTTTTGGCCCACTCTACATAAGGATGCACAGCGACTGGTAAACACCTGCTTGTCCTGTCAAAAACATCAGAACTTGACCCACCTCCCGACAAACATACTAAAAATCACCATGATCTCTTGTCCCTTCGATCAGTGGGACATGGATATTATAAGACCTTTTCCCATGGCATCGGGACAAAAATGATTTTTACTTGTGGCGGTGGATTATTTCTCTAAATGGGTAGAAGCAGAAGCCCTGGCCAGGATCATAGAGGGAGCTGTTATCCAATTCCTGTGGAAGAACATTCTTTGCCGATTTGGGATTCCTCACAATTTGGTTTCTGACAATGAAAGACAATTTCAAGGGTGAAAAATCCAAGCCTGGTGTCAAGGGTTAGACATAACTCAAGCCTTCACGTCTGTAGCTTATCCTCAAAACAATGGGCAGACTGAGGTCACTAATAGGGGAATTGTTAGGGGATTGAAGTTCAAACTAGATCACGTTGGAGGTGATTGGGTGGAAGAGTTACCTAGTATCCTCTGGGTATACCGAACAACCCCTCTAGAGACCACAGGGTTAACCTCGTTCCATCTAGTCTATGGTAGTGAGGCAGTTGTGACTATCGATGTTGGGGTGCCCTCAGCCAGAAGAATGCTGTATGATGAGGGAAACATAGAGCGTCGATTATCAGAGTTGGATTTTATCAGTGAGGTTCGCGAGCGGACGACCATACGGTTGACAGCGTATTGACAAAGGATGCACCAGAACTATAATAAAAGGGTGGTGCCTCGATTCTTTGGAGAAGGGGATCTAGTCTGGAAGCAAACAAAGCCTGTAGGAGAAGTGACTAAGTTGTCACCTCAATGGGATGACCCATATAGAGTGATAAAAAAGCTGGCCTCAGGGGGTTATTATTTGCAAGATGCTCAAGGTAGACCACTGAGTCGTCCATGGAGCGCTAACCATCTCCAGCCTTATTGGGTTTAAGATAGGATTGATAAAGCATAAGGGTGAGAGGAGAATGTGATAGGTCAAGCATGGAAATCTGGGTCAGAATGTATGGGTGCACATCCCCGTTCTAAGATTTAACAAGCTTGGAATCCTTTGTGCCATGACTAAGTAAAAGGGGTAATATTCAAATAGCATAGCGCACTAATATAGTCCTACAGTTTTCACAAACAGTCATTTAAAGGCACCAAACACATCGTCGGGCATCTCTCTAAGAATGCGCCGGTAATCCAGGAAATTCTCGAGAGGAATGAAAGATAGATACCCTCCCTCGTGAAGTGGCCTGAGCGCTCCTACCACCCCATAAGTCATGGATGTAGCAAAGCGATCCCCCACTTGCGTATCAAACTCCGGAGAACGCAGATATTCTTCTAAGTGCGCTCTTAGCCGATCAGCCTCCTCTGCCTTATATGTCTCTAGGGCAGCTAAGGCTCCCGAGAGGTCTGACTGGGTTTCTTGGTACTTCATCTCCGACGTTTGTAAAAGAGACTCAAGCTTGTTCTTTTCATCCCGGAGGCGATCAACTTCTCGCTGGGCTTCCTGGAGAAGCTGTTGCTGAGTAGCGTTTGTTCTCTTCAGGGTGGTCACTTCTCCCCCTTAGCAAGAACCTGGTTGAGATTGGATCAGACAGTTGGAGTTTCAGGTTAGCCACCTCATCTTTCAGGGTTTTATTCTGCTGATGAAGAAGGAAAAGTGTGTAACTCAATGCCATGGAATCGACAAAGGCCTAGGCAGGAAAACAAATAGGTAGGATCGAAGGGTCAGAGCAAAGAAAAAGGGAGAACGATAAAGGATCATATAAAGTTACGGCAACAAACCCTTCGGATAACTAATCCAGCTGGGCAGGTATAGTAAGAGTTTGCATTTGGCGAAAATACTCCTCCCATTGAGTGGACAGTTAGCCCCTTAGCTTCTTGCTGACAGGCGGATGCACATAGGTGGAAGGTTGGGATGTTGGAGGTTTGGTCTGAGTCGTATTGGTATCATCCGGTCCCGTCTTGGGAGGCATCCTCGGAGGAGGTTGAAAAGGAACATTTGAGGCAGAAGCTGCTGGAGCATGAGAGGGCTCTGCAACAACTTCTTCTTTAATGATCGAAGTCTTCCCCTACCCAGGTCCAGATCGGATCATAGAGGCCATGGGGGAAGTTTTTGGAGAGGATTGTCTGAGAGTAGGTGTAGGGGGTCGGTTGGGATGATGATTTAGCCATAGGAGGTCTAGAAACCAGGTCAGGTCTCCCCGGTCGATATTTGGGGAGGCGTGAGAGTAGCTGTTCTTCCGAATCTGTTTCATCTGGCGGGGTCCTAGGTCGGCGAGTGCGAGGCACGGTAGGAGTAGGTCGGGAAGGCTCCGTAGCAAAATGAACTTGGGGAGTTGCTCAAGAGGATGACCGGGGAGCAGCGTGAACGGTGGCCTCCGAGGGGAGGGGATTTAGATGCGATGCATTCCTCCGGTCCAATATTATTCATCCTCAGCACTGTATCTTCATATCACTCACGGGGAGTGGCCTGACCAGGGACGCTTGGGCTAAGCTGTCGACTGCAAAGATAAGGGCCAAGTTAGAGTAATGTACAATGGGTTAGCAGGAGTAAAATGCACCATACCTAGGGAGCGGGGTAATTCTGAGGGAGTGCGGCTCAGTCTGAATAGGAACAGGATGTCCTCTGTCAATAGCCTGCATAGGTCCAAACGCCAACATTCTAGCTGTGTGGAAGCATCTATAAAGTCAATATCCGTTTGGAAGTCTCCTAGAACTGGTGCAGAGGGTAAAGTCGTACATCGTTGGGTCGTCCATTCCACGGCTCGAGAAAAGCTCAAGAAGAAATACCTATCCTTCCAATCGGAGCAGGAAGAAGGGAGGGGAGCAAAGAAATTGGTTCGAAGGCGGGTTTGAAGACGAAAAAGTCCTTCGCTGTGGCGGCGTGGAGTGAAGAAATAGTGAAATAAACGAGGAGCCCAAGGTATATCGCATACCTCACAGAGAAGGACAAATCCCGCTAAAAGTCTCATGGAGTTTGGGGTAAGTTGACATAGGGGAATACGAAAATATCGACTCACTTGGGAAAAGAAAGGGTGGATAGGGAAACGAAGGCCGATCACTATCTGCTCCTTGAAAAAGCTCACATATCCTGTAGGTGGTGAGGAAGTCAGGTAGATATCGGAGGGTATGATGATGTGCATGGACTGGGAAACTTCATAGGTGAAGTGAAGATCATCTAGATCCACACCAGTGAAGGTAGATATTCCGAGAGCATAAGCAGGTGTAGGAGAGTCCATGAGGAAAAGCGGGAATGAACCGTAAGAAACCAAGCATAATAAGCGACGGAAGCAGAAAGAAGACTTACTCTCGAAAGTAAAAAGTTAAGATATGAAGGGGAAGAAGGATATTTATAGGCGTGTAGAAGGGCCTGAGAGGCCTCGACCTTTGTGCCCATTGAACGGTTCATGATAAAGATTGATGACATCACCCCTAAGTTTGATAATAACCGAGGCTGTTGAATCAATCTCGAAAAATGAGCTCAGAGAATGTGTCAGAAAGAGGGGCGACAAAGAATACGAGAAGACTATCCATTTATGGCAGTCTTGGGAATGAGAATCCTCGCCCTGGCCTGCGGGAGATTGTAAGCCTTGAGACCTAGAACCCAAAAGTTGAACCGGTCGGGAAGAAACTGAGTAGGAAAGAGTATCAGTCAGGAAATGGAGTCGATCGGGGAATAGGTCGGTCACCTTGGTGGGAAAATTCATGAATAGGAGTTTGGTCAGACAAGGAAGCCCGTCGCCCCAAAAGCGTTAATGTTTACTAGCATAAAACAAAGTTTAAGCATATATCAAAACAGTCACACATCTGATGCTATACATGGATTTCATAGCCATATGAAGAAAAATACACTTTAATCTGTGAAGGAGGGAAAGGCCTCCTCGGGAAGCTCCTGGATGAGGCAGGTGCGATCCAGGAAATCATCGGGAAGGGCTGAGTGGAGAAGGCCTTTCTCATAAAGTTGACGCACGACACCCACCCCACCGTAGCAGATCATCTTGTCAATGAGGTCGCCTATCTTCTTTCCAAATTTGGGGGAGGCAAGGTAGGCAGCCTTGTAAGCTTCCAGGCGCGCGTTTTCACCTACTCGGTATTCTGTCAGCTCCCCTTTAATCTTGTTGGCATCCACACGGACCAGAGACAGGTCTTGTTGAGTGATAGCTACCTCGCCGGTGATTTTGGCCAGATATGCTTGTAAGGACCTGATAGTAGCTTTACCGACCTCCCATTGTTTCTGGGTGGTCTCCAGGTCTTTCTTTAGAGTATCATAGGACGCTTGGAGGTCTTTTAGTTGTTGTGAGAGGGTGACTACTTCCGCTTCCTTCGCATCTAGATCATCCACAATCTGAATGTGTCGTTGCCCTTCGGAGTTGAGCTTAGATTCAGTTGTCTACAAAGCGGTCTCCAAGGTCTTTATCCTCTCTGCCCCCACCTGAGCCATGTCCCAAGCAACTTGGGCCCTTTCTTCGACAGTTTGAAGAAGGGGAGTGATCCGGCGGTAAGAATGGGGGACCCACTTCCTGAAGGGTCCCAGCCTGAGGACGGATGGAGGGCTGACTAAGCGGGTAGTGGTCGCGTCAAGCAGTCGAGCAGGTCCGAGCGGAGCCAGAGATAACCCAGCCATGGGCTTGGGTTTCCGACGCCAAGGCGGGAGGACTGAATGGCCGAGCGGGTGTCTGCTCGGCTGGGACCGAAGGGCCGAGCGGGTGGTCCGTTCGGCCAGGATAAGGGCGAGGATACAAAGGTTAGCCGAGCGGCCTATTCGTTCGGCTCGAGATATGGGATGTCAGCAAAGACATGTCTGATGATTATGCCGTACACAAGATTGCACGATGGAGGATCTCGCCGTCACATCATGGAGAGGTTGATACAGTAGAGGTATGGCCTTATGGATGCCCTTCTGACAAACCCATACCTGGGCATGGTCGAAATCAGGTGATTGCTTTGATTGGCGCGCCCAGGCTCCTTCGAGAGGTCTATATAAGGTCTCCATTTCTTCACCGGAGGTACGTTGGTCTGAATCTCTGAAGCCACCTCTTTGTTATTCCTCGCCTGACTTGAGCGTCGGAGGGCCGTCGCCGGGACACCCCTCCCGGCTCGGTTTTGTTGCAGGTTCGCCGGAGCACTCGAGGATCCAGCAGGGAGCGCCACGTCCCCAGCGTCCTTTGACTTCTGATTCGGACAGGATCAATTTGGCGCCGTCTGTGGGAACGCACCTGCATCCGAGCAGAAGCAATGGACGAGGCTAGAAGACTACATACCGTGGCACTCTCACAAGAAGAGTTGGACGTTATAGTCGAGGCGAGGGCAGCCAAGATAGTGGTGCAGCAAAAGGAGAAAGCACAAGCTGAGCGAGCGCAACAGCAAACAACCTCGGCTTCAGCAGGCCGGGCGGCGCAGGCAGACCGCCCGGAATATGTTTCAACAGGAGGGTTCCCTCGGGCTCTCTTCCGTACTCCCCCAGAAATCGCGCCCGCCCACGGGGAGCAAGGGTCTTCATCCGATGAGCCTCCCATTCGGGATCATAGGAAGGGCAAAGCTCCCCGAGCGGACGCACCACCCGAGCAGGTTCACCGACAATTCTCTGAAGCCATACATCGGGATCCGTTACCAAAATACTATACACCACCGCCGATCGGAGCTTACAATGGAACGACCGACCCCGACGATCATTTGGGGAAGTTCGACAGCGTCGCCACCTTGCATCAGTACTCTGATGGCGTAAAGTGCCGGGTATTTCTCACCACTCTATCGGAATCTGCACATAGGTGGTTTCGGAGGCTGTCGGACGGCTCTATCACTAGCTTCTAGGAATTCCGAACGGCATTCCTTCATCACTTTGCGAGCAGTCGACGTTATCAAAGGACAAGCGTCAGCCTGTTCACCATCAAACAAGAACCAAGAGAATCTCTCCGGGCGTATATACAGCGGTTTAATCAAATAGCGATGGATATCCCCACAGCCACCTCGGAGACGATGGTAAACGCATTCACGCAAGGCCTCGCGGAAGGGGATTTCTTCCGCACACTCATTCGCAAACCACCCAGAGACTACGACCACATGCTACACCGGGCGAATGAGTATATAAATGTGGAAGAGGCGGAGGCTGCCCGACGGAAGGGAACTCATGCCGAACGTCTGACCCAAGCCGAACGAAAGCAGCCCGCTGCCCATCAGCCACCAAGAGGACCAAGAGTTGAGGCATCCCGGGCACATCATGCGAAGTCCCCGGTGGTCCAAGAAGTAGCGGCCGAGCGACCAAGGATGAAGAAAAAGAGGGTATGGACCCCAATGTTTTGCTCTTTCCATAATACTGACTCCCACAACACCCGCGACTGTCGGGGCCTGCCTTCAATCACCCATCCCGTACGACGGGGTGGCCCTCGTCGATCGCCTTCACCCGACCGCCGGCAGCGGCATCAAGAGTCCGGTCGGCGAACATATAGAAGATCTCCCGAACAGCGTTTCCCTCCAAGGCATGAAGATCGCTCTCGAAGGTCCAATGAGCGACCTAGGCAGTCCGCTCGGGAAGAGGAGAACAAAAACAACACCTCCCGGGGAGAAATCAATATTATTGCGGGTGGGCCGACCGGAGGAGATTCACACAAGGCGAGAAAAGCAAGCGCTCGGCAGCTCAGAATCCATGAGGTGGGTTGCAGCCAAGAAAAGGCGAGCGGACCCGAGATCAGTTTCGGGCCCAAGGATCTGGAGGGAGTTGAGGTGCCGCATGATGATGCCCTTATCATCAAAGCGGTGATAGCCAACTACACCATCCACCGTATCTTCATTGACACTGGCAGCTCGGTCAACATCATCTTCAGAAAGGCCTTTGATCAACTACAAATCGATCAAGCCGAGCTGCTGCCCATGACAACCCCCCTCTACGGGTTTACGGGCAATGAGGTTCTGCCGGTGGGATAGGTAAGACTGGCTATCTCCTTAGGGGAAGAACCGCTCCGGAGAACGAGGACAACAAACTTTGTGGTGGTCGACTCCCCTTCATCCTACAACGTGATACTGGGGCGACCGGCGTTAAGCGAATTCCGAGCTGTTGTGTCAACGTTCTACCAGAAGATCAAATTTCCGATCGAGGACAAAATCGGTCAAGTACGAGGAGATCAGTTAGCCGCTCGGAAATGCTATGTGGAAATGGTCCGAGCCGAATCCAGCACCGCGCGAAAGGCTCCACGGATCGAGGTACACGCCATAACCGAGAAACCTCCTGCTTTAATTTATGATGAAAAGGAGGAGGTTCAGATCCATCCAAGCCGATCGGAGGCTACAACCTTTATTGCCGCCGACCTGGGGGACGAACAGAAAGAAGAAGTGGTCAAATGCCTCCGGATGAATCATGACGTCTTCGCCTGGTCGACGCATGAGCTGCCTGATGTCTCCCCCAGCATAGCCCAACATAAGCTTCACGTCCGGTCGGACGCTCGGCCAGTAAAACAAAGGAGAAGAGATTTCAGCGCCGAGCAGAATATTATCATTCGAGCGGAAGTAGAAAGGCTCTTAGAGGCCGGCCACATACGGGAGGTTCAATTCCCAAGCTGGTTAGCCAATGTGGTGCTCGTCTCCAAGCCAGGCAACAAATGGAGGGTATGCATCGACTTCAGAGATCTGAACAAAGCCTGCCCGAAGGATTTCTACCCTCTGCCCCGAATCGACCAGCTCGTGGATTCTACAGTCGGATGCGAGCTTATATGTATGCTGGACGCCTACCAAGGCTATCATCAAGTGCCGCTCGCCCCGGAAGATCAGGAAAAAGTTAGCTTCGTTACACCGGACGGGACGTATTGCTATACGGTGATGCCGTTCGGACTGAAGAATGCTGGAGCAACATATCAAAGATTGATGAATAGGGTCTTCCGCGAGCAAATCGGACACAACCTGGAGGTCTATGTAGATGACATCCTCATTAAATCCTTCCGAGCGGCCACTTTATGCAAAAATATGGAAGAAACCTTCCATACACTCAGAAAATATGGGGTCAAGCTAAATCCTCATAAGTGTTTGTTTGGCGCCAAAGGAGGACGTTTCTTGGGCTATATTGTGACTGAACGGGGTATTGAAGCTAATCCTAGCAAGGTGAAGGCTCTTCAGGACATGCCACCGCCCAGAAACATGAGGGAAGTACAGAGGCTGACCGGTCGGATTACAGCGCTATCACGCTTCATCTCCAGGACTGCCGACCGGAGCCTTCCGTTCTTCAAAATCCTCCGCAAAGCTACAAAGTTCCAATGGAATGAAGACTGCGATCGGGCCTTTGAAGAACTGAAGACGTACTTAAATTCCCTACCTGTGCTGGCCAAGCCAGCTGTTGGTGAACCGTTGCACATTTATTTATCCTCAACCGAGCAGGCTGTGGGATCAGCGTTAGTCCGGTCGGGAGGTGAGGAGCAACCTGTATATTTCCTTAGCCATATCTTGAAAGATGTTGAAACCCGCTACACCGGACTCGAGAAGTTGGCCTTTGCTCTGATCCTTGCCGCTCGAAGACTTCGTCCTTATTTCCTGGCGCACACGATTATCGTCAAGACGAATAGCCCGTTGGGACGAGTGCTTCTGAATCCAGAAGCTTCCGGACGGCTCATCAAATGGACAACCAAGATAAGCGAATTTGATATCAATATCAACCCGTTCGGCTATCAAAGCACAAGCCTTAGCCGATTTAGTGAGGTGCAGGACCGGAACTTATGTGGAAAGTGTTCGTGGATGGATCGTCCACTAGACACGGGGCGGAATTGGCATAGTCTTCTTGTCCCCACAAGGAGGCGGATCGACTCTCCGTCCGGCTAGATTCGAGCGACCAACAATGAAGCGAATATGAAGCCCTTATTCTGGATTGCGGGCCGCTCGACGCGTTGGGCCGTCCGGTCATCCTCTATTGATTCCGTTGGTTGCTCGAAATCTCGGGATTTTCGAGATAAATAGTACAAGGCTCAAGCTCTACGTGGAGGCTATTGAAAATTTAAGCTCAACTTTAGGAGGTGATTATTGAAAGATCCCCGGAGAATCAAGTCGCGATGAATCGGCTGTGGCAAGCGTTATCCTCGGCTCGTCGATCGAGCAAGTATCTTTAGTAGCACATGTCGATCGGATGGAGGCATCACATACCCGGCGGTGGAGGACAACTATTGTGGAGTTTTTGCGCTCGGGAGCTACCCCATCCGACCGGGAAGGAGCTCATTTACTGAAGAGAAGGGCTAGTCGGTTCACCCTCGTAGGAGATCAACTCTACAAGAAGGCCTTCTCCCGTCCGCTCCTAAAATGCGTCAGCTGGGAAGATGCCGAGTACATCCTTCAAGAAGTGCACCAAGGTTCGTGCGGTGGACATCCAGGCGGACGGTCGTTAACCAGGAAGATTTTGCTAGCCGGGTATTTTTGGCCAACACTTCAAAAGGATGCTGCCCGAACCATGGCAAATTGTCTATCCTGTCAGAAGTATCACAGCATGTCCCACCGACCGGCAGATGAGATGAAAGCATCAACTGTGGCCTGCCCGTTCGACCAATGGGGGATGGACATCGTGGGACCCTTCCCCATGGCTACCGGGCAGCGGAAGTTCTTATTGGTGGCGGTCGACTACTTCTCAAAATGGGTAGAAGCTGAGCCACTTGCAAAAATATCCGAGCAGATGGTTAAAAAGTTCATATGGCAAAATATCATCTGCCGCTTTGGCATCCCAAGACGACTCGTCTCCGACAACGGACGTCAATTCACTGGGAAGCTGCTCGGGAAGTGGTGCGAAAGTTATGGCATCGAGCAGCACTTCACATCGGTGGCATACCCCCAGAGTAACGGTCAAGCCGAGGTAACCAACCGAGAGATTCTCAGAATTTTACGGGCTCGGCTCGACCATGAAGGAGGCAGCTGGGTAGACGAGCTGCCGGGCGTCCTATGGGCTCTCCGCACGACACCAAAAGAGGGAACGGGCGTCACTCCATTTCACTTGGTATATGGAGGCGAAGCAGTCATCCCGATTGAAGTTGGGGTGGAGTCCGTTCGGGTGCAAAACTATGATGAAGATAACGCCGAACGGAGGAGCATGGAGCTAGACTTGGTCGAAGAGGAAAGAGCTAAAGCGTCTGATGGCGTACCGGCAACGTATAAAACAGAACTACAACCGGCGCGTGATCCCCAGAGCCTTTCAAGTAGGCGACCTAGTTTGGAAGAAAGTTAAGCCGGTCGGAGATGTCGGCAAGTTGGAAGCTCCCTGGGCAGGACCCTTTGAAGTGGTTGAGAAGCTCCGTTCAGGCGCTTATTACCTCAAGGATGCGGAAGGTCAGATGCTGGACCGGCCCTGGAGTGCAAATCACCTTCAGCCATATAGAGCTGGGTGAGAGGTGCGTTGTTGCTCTACTTTGTGTAAATTCAAAATAGCTGTACTCCTTTTGTCGCAGGAAACAAATTATTCCCAAGGCATTCTGTGTTCATAGTCGAATGGCTGGTTATCCGAAGGCCCCCGAGCCGCTCAGCCGGGAGGTTTATATATGCAAGCTTAGTTAAAGATGACGGTCCGGCGTCTATAAACCCTCCGGCCGGGAAACCGGGAGACGATCCGGCGTCTATAAACCCTCCGGCCGGGAAACCGGGAGACGATCCGGCGTCTATAAACCCTCCGGGAGACGGTCCGTCTATAAACCCTCGGGGAAACGGGAGACGATCCGTCTATAAACCCTCGGAGGAGCGGGACGGTCCGGCGTCATAAACCCTCCGGGAAGCAGGGAGACGGTCCGGCGTCTATAAACCCGCCGGGCGGCCGAGCCGGCGTCTATAAACGTCCGAGCCGACGAGCTCGTCGTTAAAGATCGAGAGCCGCCGATCGGTACCGCCGAGCTCCGTCGTTAAAGATCGAGTCGGTCCGGCGACTATAAATATCCTGAGCGGACGTTAAAGATCGAGACGAGCCGGCGTCTATAAACGTCCGGGCGGAAGCCGGCGAGCTCCGTCGTTAAAGATCGAGAAGCGCCGATCGGTTATAGATATCCGCGCCGACGAGCTCCGTCGTTAAAGATCGAGGGCGACCGGCTATAAATATCCGCGTCGAGCTCCGGCGTTAAAGATCGAGAGGCGAGCCGGCGTATAAACGTCCGAGCGGAAGACCGACGAGCTCCATCGTTAAAGATCGAGAGCCGCCCGGCTATAAATATCCGCGTCGACGAGCTCCGTGTTAAAGATCGAGGCCACCGCTATAAATATCCGCGTCCGAGCTCCGCGTTAAAGATCGAGAGGCCGGCGTCTATAAACGTCCGGGCGGAAGACCGACGAGCTCGTCGTTAAAGATCGAGAGCCGCGGCCGGCTATAAATATCCGCATCGACGAGCTCCGTCGTTAAGATCGAGAGCCGGGCCGACCGCTATAAATATCCGCGCCGACCGACGTTAAAGATCGAGAGGCGAGCAGGCGTCTATAAACGCCCGAGCGGAAGACCGACGAGCTCCGTCGTTAAAGATCGAGAGCCGCGCCAACCGCTATAAATATCCGCGAGCTCCGTCGTTAAGATCGAGGCCGACCGTCTATAAATATCCGCTCGAGCTCCGGCGTTAAAGATCGAGGGCCGCGCCGTCCTAAACGTCCGAGCGGAAAACCGACGAGCTCCGTCGTTAAAGATCGAGAGCCGCGCCGACCGGCTATAAATATCCGCGCCGACGAACCCCGTCGTTAAAGATCGAGAGCCGCGCCGACCGGCTATAAATACCCGCGCCGACGAGCTCCGACGAGCTCCGACGTTAAAGATCGAGAGACGAGCCGGCGTCTATAAACGTCCGAGCGGAAGGCCGACGAGCTCCGTCGTTAAAGATCGAGAGCCGCGCCGACCGGCTATAAATATCCACGCCGACGAGCTCCGTCGTTAAAGATCGAGAGCCGCGCCGACCGGCTATAAATATCCGCGCCGTCGAGCTCCGTCGTTAAAGATCGAGAGCCGCGCCGACCGGCTATAAATATCCGAGCGGAAGACCGTCTAGCCCAGGTGTTAAACCGTATAGACGAGCCGGCGTCTATTAATCCCCGAGCAGAAGACCGACGAGCTCCGTTGTTAAAAATCGAGAGTCGGTCCGGCGACTATAAATACCCCGGGCGGACGAACGAATATCAGAGAATAAGAAACCGCGGAAACCACAAGTATTAAAACATTTAGGCCCGCTCGGGCGTTGGTCCTTCGATACTTGGCATTTGTTGAGTTCACACTGGCTAGATACGAGTAGAGCGAGTAGGCCCTCCTGCTCGGGCTTTGTTTAATGGGTTAAGCTGACCGGCCGCGTGACGGAGAGCGCTTAAAAGCATGACTAACTCTAAGCAAAAACGTTAAGCAAACAGAAAAATATTATGGATAGGAAGACACAAGCAAAGACATAATTACATTAAAAGGAAAGCATGCCGAACGGCAAGTACAAAAAGTTGCGCTGGGCTTAGGAAACGTAAAAATAAGGTACAGACAAGGAACACTCCTCACTCAGGGTCTTCGAAGTTGAAGAAGCCGTCCGGAAGGTCGTCTATCATGGCCGCCAGATCGGAGG
Organism: Zingiber officinale; assembly: GCF_018446385.1. Classification (NCBI taxonomy): domain Eukaryota; kingdom Viridiplantae; phylum Streptophyta; class Magnoliopsida; order Zingiberales; family Zingiberaceae; genus Zingiber; species Zingiber officinale. The sequence continues at coordinate 73,704,772 of NC_055993.1, forward strand.
AGGGAATGTGCATTCCCGCAGGAAGGTGGCCACCTTTCTTCAAGTAGGCCACAGTGACCTTAACGGCCTCGGCAAAGGTCGAAGAGACGCTGCCGCCAAATTTCGTACCAAACCTTTCCGAGCGGAGGTAATCTTGACGTGCAGCAGCCAGACGACTCGGCTCCCCTTCCTTGTAGCTTCTGAGCGCCGCCCGGGAGGCAATCAGTGAATCGTGGAGGACTTTCTGCCCCACCTCCGCTTTCGTGAGTTCAGCTGAGCGCCTATCCCGTTCGGCAGTTAGTTGGGCTTCCAGCTCCTTAGATCGCTGATCTAGGGCTCGGACTTCAACTTTCATTTTGTCCATATCAGCGATCGCCCGCTTCTTCCGGCTACTGGCGCGCTTCATGTCTTCGTCGCGCTTCTTCACCAGGCCTTCAAGTCGAGCCACCTCTGTAGCCAGGTCGGCGGCCTTCTTCTGTTCGGCCTCACAGGCTTGTTTCTCCCGCTCGGCCGATGGACCCCCCGAGACTTGGAGTTTTTCCATGAGGTCCTCCAGCTCGGCCAGCCGATGGCTAGTGGCGATTTGCTCCGCCCAATGCTGTAAGAGAAATAACAAAATCAGGAACTGAATAGTAGCATGGCACAGGAAGAAAAACGAACCTACCTGAGTGGCTTGCTGCATATGATTATCGCCGAGCTGCTTGTGCGTCATGAGGGCCACCCGAATCTGGGCGTCCTCGAAAAGCTTGGCGAGCGGACCCGTCAAGGTTATTTCATGAACGGGGCTCGATGGCCGATCGACAGACAATAAATATTCCTCCGATGGGAATCGAAGGGTAGTCTTGATGGTCGGGTGGCCGGCCGGCACTTCTTCAGCCGCACTCGCCTGGCCCGAGGACTCCCCTATGGTTGAAGTTTCGCCCAACCGTCGTAAGCGACGACGAGTCCGTGGAGGAGAGCCAGAGGGCTGTGCGGTGGGCGAGGCCACGGGGGTCCTGATCTGCGACGGCGTGCGATCTGGAGAAGCAATCTCGATCGACGCCTGTGGTTCGTCCTCTTGGGTTGGCGGAAGGCTGGAGTCTCTTCGACGTTTCCGCCGAACTTCCAGTGGTGAATCCCCGGCCTGGGGGACTCCCAGCTCGGCTGGAGCAGAGGAAACAGGATCCGCCTCAACCTCCGTTGATGCGGACGGGGCAACCTCTGTTTCAGGGGCGGACTGCGCCCCCCCCCCTCTCCTGCATCTGCCGGGCGGCTCGGGATGAGACCCCGCTCGGCGAGTTCTTTTTTGGTAGCCGCCTCAATTTTCACGGCCTTCAATTTCAGATGATCGGTAGCCTTGGAGCGCCACATGACTTCAGCTGCAGTGGAAAAAATTAAAATCAGTTAGATAAAAAGGCGAAGGGAGTAAAGAGTCTTTACCCATGCAGTAGGGGAGATTGGCCCGAATGGGAGATAATCCAAAAATGTATAACACCCCCTTGAGAAGCAACTGGTCTATTTTGTACCGCTGACCGGACAACCAATTTGCCGCATGAAGGTAGGCTGGATTGCTTCTGAATTTGCCGAGCTCCGGCTAGGTCGGCACAGCGGTCTGCCATTTGGTTCTGAATGCTGGCCGCTCGGGAAGTCGTATATAGAAGAAGAACTCCTTCCAGTGCTTATTGGAGGTCGGCATATTCTCAAAAAATTTGAAGCCTATTCTACTTTGGAAAATAAAAGTACCCAACTCGGATTGTTTGAGTTAGAAGAAGTAGTGGAATATTTGGGGGTCGAGTGGGATACTGTGCAGCCTAAAGAGGACGACCACCCCGCTCAGCAGCCTAAAGGAATTCGGCACAAGTTGGCCGAGCGGGATGCGAAAATAATTACAAACTTCCAAAACAAAAGGATGGGTGGGAAATCTAAGGCCGCCCTGGAATTGGTCCAGAAAAAAACAAATGGTACCGATCGGCGGGTTATGGGGCCAGTCGGTCGGGTCGGCTACAACTATTTCATGGTCGTCCGGGATCCCGCACGTCCGAACAAGACGCCGAGCGCCCTCTTCATCAAACCGACTCTCCATGGTCATATACCATGGACCATGAACATCAACAGCGGGTGCAGAGGTGCTCGCCATCTCGGAGAAGCAAGAAGAAAGCAAGAAACCAGAGGAACGGGAACGGAGGAGACAAAACAAGTTGGGGAGACCTTGTAAGTGAAGGGAGAGGACTCACTGAGAAGGAAACGAGCGGAAAGGATCACCGGAGGGATGGTAACCGCCGAAAAACAGGAACTGGATCGCCGGAGGCCGCAGCGGCAGAAGAGGCAGAAGGACAACGCGCAAGCAAGCGTGCGGCGAAGGAGGCGAGACGAGGCTTTATGCAGCCGAGGCTGGTCGGCCTCGGCCGTCGGATGCAGGTCACGAGAGACGAGGTCATCATCTAACCGTCCATTTCAAAATAATCGGCGTCCCATCGACGGATCATCACCGCCACGCGAGAAGAGCCACGTGGCGCTCTGTCACCAGCGCAATTAATGCCCATACCGCGATGCTTCGACTTAATGAAAAGGATTTGCGCGATTTTCGAGAAGATTTAGACAAGCAAACATCCACGTTGAGCGCCAAGACATCCAAAACGAAGAGCCGAGAGGCTAAAGGCCGAACGGCTCTAGGGATATCATAAGCGACGGTAAGGCGACGACCGCCCGCTCGGACACATAGTCCAGTCAGTCGGACTCACTGCCTCCTTCGACTAGACTTGAAAGGAAGGCAAGTGATCCAGCGGTAAGAATGGGGGACCCACTTCCTGAAGGGTCCCAGCCTGAGGACGGATGGAGGGCTGACTAAGCGGGTAGTGGCCGCGTCAAGCAGTCGAGCAGGTCCGAGCGGAGCCAGAGATAACCCAGCCATGGGCTTGGGTTTCCGACGCCAAGGTGGGAGGACTGAATGGCTGAGCGGGTGTCTGCCCGGCTGGGACCGAAGGGCCGAGCGGGTGGTCCGTTCGGCCAGGATAAGGGCGAGGATACAAAGGTTAGCCGAGCGGCCTATTCGTTCGGCTCGGGATATGGGATGTCAGCAAAGGCATGTCTGATGATTATGCCGTACACAAGATTGCACGATGGAGGATCTCGCCGTCACATCATGGAGAGGTTGATACAGTAGAGGTATGGCCTTATGGATGCCCTTCTGACAAACCCATACCTGGGCATGGTCGAAAGCAGGTGATTGCTTTGATTGGCGCGCCCAGGCTCCTTCGAGAGGTCTATATAAGGTCTCCATTTCTTCACCGGAGGTACGCTGGTCTGAATCTTTGAAGCCACCTCTTTGTTATTCCTCGCCTGACTTGAGCGTCGGAGGGCCGTCGCCGGGACACCCCCTCGGCTCGGTTTTGTTGCAGGTTCGCCGGAGCACTCGAGGATCCAGCAGGGAGCGCCACGTCCCCAGCGTCCTTTGACTTCTGATTCGGACAGGATCAGGGAGGCAGTGACATATCAGAGGATATTGGGTCAGGAATAGGGTCGGGGGGCTTAGGCAGTTCCAGCTCATGAATACGAGCCCTTAAGGACTCATTCTCTAGCTGAAGATCCGCTATATATTGAGATAGGCTCAGGCCACTAACACAGACCTGGGAAAAGCAGAAGGATTAGTAACGCCTCCCGAGCAAGCAAAGATATGGAGAGAAGTCAGAGAAGACTTACGGAAAGAAGATGTTGTGAGAACGAGTCTGCCCACTCTACGGGGGAGCCTTCTAAGATTTGTTCTGTAGTGGATCGCTAGGCTTTGGCCAGGACCCCATGCAGTTGCACCTGACTGCAAAGAGTAGAGGTGTTGGCCGATGGAGGAGGGTCCTGCAACTGCAAGGAGGGGAGTTGGTGGATGGAAGTGAAAGCGTATCTACTCCGAGGATGATCCTTGGCATGCGAGGAAGAGGCGGAGTAGTCTACAGAATTGGGGGTTGCGAGGAAGAGGCTGGAGTAGCCTGCAGAGCAGAAGGTAGTGCAGAAGTGGAAGAAGGATCCCCAGGTTGGCCTCTCACCTGGGCGCTGGTCTGCTCTCCTGTTTGAGCGCTGGTCCGCAGAGAAGGTACATCCTTTATTATGGTAGAAGGAGACACCCCGGTGGGTGCCTTCGCCTTGGCTTTGGAGGAAGGTCGGGCCATAAAGGGCCTTGACGACGAGGCTTGGACTGAGGGGTGACTCGCTTCCTTTTGCGTTTCAAGCGCAAACACTTTCCGGGGGACGGAGAAGAAGCCTTTTCATCTTGAGTCACCTTGGGCTCTAGGGTCTCACTTTCTTGAGGCAGTTGGGAGGAAGGCCCGACCGTGACCCCAGCTTGAATGATTGAGGGTGCACCAGCCTTTCTTAGGAGTTCTTCTCCCAGCTCCTTCAGAGTAGCATTGGGTAGCTTGGAAGAGTTAACAGAGAAGGCACGAAACATAGCGGCTTCTGCAAAACCATAAGGAGATACCTCAGTTAGCGAAGATGTGGGATAGGAGATAGGAGATCTTATTGAAAGGATCGCCTATCGACGCGGGGATGGGGTTGAGCCCGAAAGCATGCAGGAGGCCCTCCCGTAATATCACAGAGAGTTGGAGTCGAACTTTCCCCAGCTTCTCGAAAGAGGGGAGGTAGTCAGGCTGATGTTGATGCTCTCTCAATTCGGAAGGATAAGGAAGATTGTATCGCCATCGCGCCGGCTAAGTAACAGGCTCAGGCAGTTGTATGTAGAAGAAGCGAGACTTCCAACCCTTATTGGAAGAGGGCATATCCGCAAAAAACTTATAGCCCATCCTAGATTAGCATGAAAATGCCTAGTTCAGAACACTTAAGGGCATAGAAGTGATGGAAGAGTTGCGAGGTTAGAGAAATTTTATATAGGCGGTGCAAAATCATTATTCCGCATATAGCACGGAAGACATTGGGAGCAAACTGAGATAGGGAGATACCAAAATATTTACTCAAAGATGCGAAGAACGGATGAATAGGAAAACGGAGACAGGAGCTGGTCCTTAAAGAAGGCCACAAACCCTGTAGGAGGGGAGGAAGGGTGGTTATGGGGACCTGGTGGGAGGAGCCTGTAAGTGTCAGGAAGCTTCAAGCTAACACAGATCGACTCAAGATCACTTCTATCCAAATCAAAAAGGAAGTATGAGTACCAAGGCATCTCTCTCTTGCTAGTCATTGTAGAGATAAAGAAGGGGAAGGCAAGCGAGAGAAGAAAAGTACTTACAGCGGAGAGACACGAAGAAGAAGACAAGCAGTTAAGAGCGAAGGAACGATGAAGAATTGGAGGAAGATGGAGCAATGAGGAGCTACAGCGGACTGCCTTTAGGGTTTATAAATCAAAACCCTTTGGGTACATCGAAGATCGAGCTGGACAAATGAAACAACGCAACACACATCAACCGTCGGATCAAGGAACAAAAGCGATTTGAGGAAGCATGCGGAAAAAGTATGCGTCATACATTATGAGGAGTTAAGGTTGCGGGACACGTGTAACCCCTTAGAAAAGGACATTTATGATGGAAGTATGCCTTTAGGGTTTATAAATCAAAACCCTTAGGGTACATCGAAGACTGAGCTGGACAAACGAAACAGTGCAACACACATCAACCGTCGGATCAAGGAACAAAAGCGATTTGGGGAAGCGTGCGGAAAAAGTATGCGTCATACATTATGAGGAGTTAAGGTTGCGGGACACGTGTAACCCCTTAGAAAAAGACATTTATGATGGAAGTGATGGGAAAACCATGAGGAGGGATATGCGAGGAGGTGGCCATTACTTCATGAAGGTCATGCTTTGGGAATCGGAAGTCCAAACGGGAGCCTCGGGAAGTGGAGAGGATGCAGGCGGGAAAGCTGATCAGGATTCAGCGCCTCTGCATTTTCTCGAAACCAGAGTAAGGTTTAAATTTAATTAAAAAACATTATGAAATGCACTTTGTGATTGCAGGAATATTAAGCTAAGTCATTATCCCATATCCTGTTAAGTCGCAAGTGCTACCATCCAAATCAAATCTCTGGGCATGTCTCCATATCAAATATTGGTCAGGCCTCTAGATGGTTTCCTGGTCAGGCATCCAGATGGTTTCCTGGTCAGGTCTTTAGATTATTTCCTGATTAAGACTCCAAATCAGAATTCTTGGATAGGTCTCCAAATCAGAATCCTTAGGAAGAACTCCAGATCAGGATTCCTGAGCAGATCTCTAGATCAGAATCCTTGGATAGAACTTCAGATCAGAATTCCTGGACATATATCCAGATCAGAATTCTCGAGTAGATCTCCGGATCAGAATGCCTGGGCACGCTTCCAGACTCTCACCCCAGTGCGAGTTATAAGTGAGCTTGCTCTCATGACCAATGACCTCTCGGTCGGGATTCCAGACTCTCGCCCTAGTGTGAATTATAAGTGAGCTTACTCTCATGACCAACGACCTCTCGGTCAGGATTCTAGACTCTCACCCCAGTGAGAGATATAAGTGAGCATGCTCTCACGCCTCCAGACTCTCGCCCCAGTGCAAGTTATAAGTGAGCTTAGTCTCACGACCAATGACCTCTCGATTGGGATTCCAGACTCTCATCCCAGTGCGAGTTATAAGTGAGCATGCTCTCATGCCTCCAGATTCTCACCCCAGTGCGAGTTATAAGTGAGCTTGCTCTCACGACCAATAACCTCTTGGTCAGGATTCCAGACTCTCGCCCCAACGCGAGTTATAAGTGAGCATGCTCTCACGCCTCTAGATTCTCGCCCTAGTGCGAGTTATAAGTGGGCTTACTCTCACGACCAACGACCTCTCGGTCGGGATTCCATACTCTCACCCCAACGCGAGTTATAAGTAAGCTTGCTCTCATGACCAGCGACCTCTCGGTCGGGATTCCAGACTCTCGCCCCAGTGCGAGTTATAAATGAGCATGCTCTTACGCCTCCAGACTCTCGCCCCAGTGCGAGTTATAAGTGAGCTTACTCTCACGACCAACGACCTATCGGTCGGGATTTCAGACTCTCGCCCCAGCGCGAGTTATAAGTGAGCTTCCTCTCATGACCAGAAACCTCTCCGTCGGGATTCCAGACTCTCGCCCCAGTACGAGTTATAAGTGAGCATGCTCTCACTCCTCCAGACTCTCGCCCTAGTGCGAGTTATAAGTGAGCTTACTCTCACGACCAATGACCTCTCGGTCGAGATTCCAGACTCTAGCCTCAACGTCAACTATCAATAAGTATATATTCATATTCAGCAATTCAGGGGATCACACAAAAGGAGAAGTGCCAGAAAGAAGAAGGAAACATAAAAGAAATATATGAACAAAGATCCACAGCATAGCCTGATTGACATTTATTTGATAAAGTTCAAAAGTCATTCTTCAAAATACATATTGTCACTCTAGGAGTGTAAGTAGTGCCCACTTCCCTTTCAATTAGCAGGGTCAAGTTGATACTGATAGCTGGATCAATCTGCCTGACTTGCTCGCTCTAACTGGGCTCGTACTTAGGTCAGTTCTGTCTTGATACACTGGATGGAGCGATATTGCTGGGCGATAATTTCATCTTTTAGCCGACTTTCTTCTTGGAGAAGGGTCAGAGAGTCCTCATGTTTTATCTTCAAATAGGCGATAAAGTGAGCCTGACTCTCTAGATCTACATAAGCCTTATGCTTCAAGGCCGCCTCAGCTCGGGTCCGGGACTTAGCAGTTAACCAAAGTTCTTCCATCTCTCGATGAAGGGAAGATTGAAGGTCCTTGCTCTCTGTCATGTCCAATAAGGCCTCATCCTTCTGATCAAGTAGCTGAGTCAGATGAGTGAGTTGTTGGTGTAAAGATGATATTTCATCAGGCTCCAATAGAGATTCCATGGCATGAAGGAGTACAAGGAAAGCGTAAGGGTATGAGAGGGGTCAACTCTTCTTAAAGAGATAAGAGTGAAGGATTATCATCGGAACACACAAATGACATATAGGAAATGGTATCGCATTCAAGGACTCGATGTGTATCCCAAGATCTGGGGATTGATGCAGCGGCACAAACATCCGGGAAATGGTGTAGCATCCAAGAGCATGGTAAGTTCTCAAGGGTCCGGGGAGAGGAAGCAGTAGTTAACGTCGCGGTAACAAGGCTGAGTGAAATCGGATTCTGGTATAGTTAGTCGGACCCGGGCCTCCTTCGACTAGACTAGGGGGGGGAGGTTTGTGATATGGTGCATGGTAGTAGGGTCGGGTCAAGGTGATGGGGCAGTCAGAAGTCAAGGTGACGTGGTAGTCAGAAGTCAAGGAGACGTGACAGTCAGGAGTCAAGAGGACGTGGCAGTCAAAAGTCACGGGGGCGTGACAGTCAAAAGATAAGGAGGTGGGACAGTCGGTATATGGAGGGGGACCACCCGAGGCCATTTAGGGTATGAAGCCAGAGAGGGATCTCTCGGTCAGAAAACCAAGGTTGTGGTAAAAAGCACAATCAGGACCCAACCCGACCCGACTTTACCGATCAGGGGTTGTCGAGCGGGCATATGTGAGCAGACTTACCACCCCTCGGTGGGGTCAAAATCATAAAAACTGACAGAAGGGGGTCCGACCAGTCTGTTCATCAGCACTCAACAGACCAACCAGGGTTGTTTCAATCACACCCGGGCAGGATAGAAAACACTACACGACAACAGTGTTGGATCGCGACGGCCGGCTAGAAGGGGAGTTGAATAGCCTGTAAACACAAAAACCAAACCTTTCTCGAACTCTTAAACTTATACTTACATAAATTAGCTAAACAGGAAGTAAATCAGAAAAGATGAAGTACCAGATTTGACTTGGTTACAGGGGAGGTTGTTAATCCAAGGAAAATGATTGTACTAAAAACTCCTTCAGACGGAGAAGCCTCTTACAACGATGAAGCGCAGAAAACAGAAGCTTAACTACAGAGAAAGCGTACAAGTGTAGAAAGAATGAATTGCTTGAGTTGTTAAAAAGCTTCTGGATTAAGGTTGTATTTATAGCCTTGGTCGGAGCACCCCGAAGGGATTCCGGGCGCCCTGGGGGGGGGGGGGATAAAACTTTATCCCCCAACGTTCAGATCATGTTTGACGTGATCTGGTCAAAAAGTCAACTCCGGGCGCATCGTTCTTCTCGCTAGCTGCGTTTTCCGCTCGACTACCTGTGCTCCTAAGCTTCTGCACACTTAGACACAAGGTTAAAAACACACAGGACCTAACTTAACTTGTTGATCACACCAAAATAATCTTAGGGTTCCAACAAATAGGTCAGGGAATCGTAACTACCTGTCAGAGAATATCTGCTGTATGTTAGGGGATATTTCAGTAGTTGGGATCATCTGCCCGTAGAACCCTCCTCCGGTCTATAGGAGCGGTCACGTGCCCTCCACCACTCGACAAGTCCTGACACTAGACATCCTCTGACAGGGGTCAATCTCCAGAAGGTACGTATTGTCATATAAAATAGAACGTTTTCTCCCTTGCACAGGTATGCTCACTCGCACACTTGTCTACTTTTCTTCTTCCTTCGTACACTGTTTTTCTGAGGAAAAAAATACCTGGCTTGAGCATCAGAGAGCCTACTCCGGGGACTTTTCCCCTGGTTCTTGGTCTCTAACGCTTCATGTGTTTGTCTGGGTGTGTGCAGGGGTTTGGTATCGCCGACGCCGACTCAGTATTTCTTCAGGGTCACGTGGGGGTCCGCTCTGGAGTGCTCGTGTGACCGCCACATCATAGTCTCCTCCCCGTCAACGCTCGCGACACTTCATCCGACCTTTGTCTGACTCAGACTCTGAACATGATCATTCGAGATGGTAAGTGATGATTACGGTTGTAGTTGAGAACACGGGGTCGAACCACAGGAATGTCGGGATGTAAATTTTCGAACCCTGTATACCTCACTCCACTCACCACTTCCCTCTCGGTTATCATGATTTCTCTCCCTCGTAATAATCTTGGGTTAGATGCGACGAAAACACTGAGAACGAAGGATTTCATCTTTTTTTTCAGCATCATCTAGCTTCGCCCTAAGTTATTATAATTTTGTAACAGTTATACATATTGTAATTCTGATTTTATGGGAATTCACTTGGTAGCAGTCACCAACGATGAACAGCTACTATATCGAGAATTCGACATTCAATCACACTCACTCCAGTAACTACGTAAGTATTATCGTGCGAATTCTGCTCACTCCATCTGCTAGACACAAGTAGCTTCTGGTCTGATCTAAGTTCTCCTGCAGCCGGTCAGACTGCCCCTATTTATAGCACTCGTCTTCCCCACTTTTCCCTCCTCCGCCTCCTCTCCCCTCCCCTCGTTTCTTCTCCTCCCTCAGGGTTCGGTTCTCCGGTGCATGGCAGTGAGATTGGTGTCGAATGAGGTATCAGACCTCTGCATCGGGAAGCCGGCGGTGAGATCGCTGCCGCCCTCCGCGGCTACCGTAGTCGACGTCCTCGCCGCCCTCAGGAGACGCGACGAGCCCCACCTTGCCGTTCTCGTCGTCGATCGGACCGTGCCGGAGAAGAGGACCATCTCCGGAAAGCTTTGCGTCGCCGACGTCATATGCTACCTCTGCTCCGACGGAAACCTTGATTCCCCGGCCGTCGCGCTCGAGCGGCCTGTCTCCGCCCTCCTTCCCAAGGGCGGTGGCGGTCTTGTCCGCCGCGTCGAACCACAGTTCAGGTACTATTTTGTCATTTACTGGAAAGGATGTTTAGGTCATTTATCTCTCTTACCTCCTCGTGTTAAAATTGAACGGTTCTTTCTTGATTTTGGTTGAAATGGGGAATTTTTTTTGATTCGATGAATTTTGTTGAAATTTTTTAGGGATCTGAACGAACTCAAATTTTTTACTACTTTCTCAATTTGATTACAAAAGATTGGGCTTTTCAGCTCTGTAATTCGGTTCGAATTGCAGCATAGTGGAAGCCCTAGATCTGATCCTGGACGGAGCGCAGAGCTTGGTGGTTCCCATCCGCTCCGTCGGCAGGAAGAAGGTCGTCCACGGCGGCGCCGGAGGTGCGGTCGCCGATTTCTGCTGGCTGACGCATGAGGACTTCGTCCGCTACTTCCTCAACTCCATCGCCCACTTCTCCCCCATTCCTACCCTGTCCATCGACGCCCTCGGTCTCGTACGCTCCGCCGACGCCCTCACGGTCTGCCACGACGGGCCCGGCCTCGCCCTCCTCCCCTTCATCCGTCGAGCTCTCTCCGACCAGACCGCAGTCGCCGTGGTCACTGACGATGGGCGACTGCTGGGTGAGATCTCCCCCGCCTCTCTTTGTGCCTGCGACGAGACGGTCGCGGTGGCCGCTGGCATCGCCACCCTCACCGTGGGCGACCTCATGTCGTTCATCGATTACTATGGCTCCCGGCCGGACTCCCTTGTCCGCTTCGTCAAATCCAAGCTAAAGGAGAAAGGCTTGAAGGAGATGCTAGAGCTGATGGAAGACGAGTTATCCTCGCTTTCCAACTCCCTCTCAGCCTCGTCATCATCGTCCTCCGATGACGAGCTGGGGGGCAAGCAGCTGAGGAGGCTGAGGTCGAGGTGCCTCTCCATGGGCAGATGGGCTGAGGAGCCGGAGGTGTGCCACCCAGGGAGCTCGCTGGTGGCGGCGATGGTGCAGGCTCTGGCGCACCGTGTGAGCTACCTGTGGGTGGTCGACGAGGACGACTACAGCCTCATGGGGATCGTAACGTTCGCCGACATGCTGAGCGTGTTCAGGGAGCAGCTGCTATGTGCTCCGTGAGGCCGGAGATCGGAACCAATCATGCTTTCAGAGAAAGAGCCTGTATTCTCCCATGGTTTTGAAGAGCTGTTTGTCGAGATTACGTTTGCAATAATTGAGAAAGAAAAATCTCTGTTTTTGAGTGAATATGTTTACTGTAAAATATGTTTTCAAAGATTCTTGTGTTTCGAGTTTGCCCCCAACAAATTAGATCTTTGAAACTCGATGAATATCAAATGCTTTCAACACTCTTCCGATGTACCATAGTTACTGAGGGGTGTGGTGGGATGCTTGCCATATGAGATTGTGGGGTCAAAACTCAGGGTAGTCGGAGCGTAAATCCTCGGTTCCTGTGCAACTCACCCCATCTGTCACATGCTCACTCAGGATGCTGTGATTTACCTCCCTCGTGATGACCTTGGGTCGGGTGCGACGGGAGCGCTGGGGGCGAACGATTTCACCTTTTGCCACATAGTTACTGAGGGGTGTGTTGGTGTTAAAAAGATGAAAATGTCTTTTCATCTTCTGTTATTAATGGAGATAGAGAAAGATTCATCTTTCTTTATATAAAAGAGCATCCAAGGCAATTGATATATGACGAAAAAGGAGCACATACATCAAGAAAGGATTGTTATGTTGTGTATGCAGATGAGATCGAAGCACAACAGAAGTGCTGTCAGAATTCTACCGAGACATGTGTCTTGCAGAGAAGGAGAACATCCATTAAAGAGGGATTTGGTTTGTGAACCATAAAAAACTTTCTAATTTTGTGATCGTTCTTCCGACAATAAGTCCTACCGTCGCCGATTGTAGATTTACGGGAGATCGCTGTAAGTGTTTACTATTTTTCATGCTTTAGAACTATCAACAATGATATCAGAGCATTAGGAATTATACCTAGTTACGATTTCTCGTCGTCGTTTGCACGACTAATGTGTCGTAGCAAACAAGCGCCGACGACTACATCACGATTGTATGATACCGACAGTAGGGTCTCAGGGAGAACAGTGACAGAGTCACTCTTAAGCGTCGTTTGCTGGCGATAGGGTCGCTGGTAAGCGTCGCTTGTCGACGTTAACACCGTTGCTCGACAGTGCACTGTGCCAAAATCACGACAAAGTCACGATTTCCATCAGGGCTCGGGCCATAGGGATATGCTGACAAAGGCTTTCCGTGGCCAGTGATGGTGTCCCGGATGACCAGCGATGTGCTAGTGGCCGAGACGGGCAGAACAACCAACAACGACCTCGTTGGGCCAAAAGTGACTGGATTCCGGTGCAAGATAGGATCGGTGACCGCCCTAGTAGGCCGGAGATTAGCCTTCGTGGTCGACGATCGTGTCTGTCGTGGTTGCGCGGAGGCAACGATTGAGACGACATGAGTATCATGCGGCGAAGAAAACGGACGAAGGATAAACACGAAGCACACTACTTCGTGAGGAAAAAATTTGTTTTTAGAAAATAAATAATAATAATAATAATAAAACATTTCGTTACTGCATGCATCTTGAAATCAAGAAACATAATAAATTTATAAAGTTAAACTTTATATTTTTTTTTGTCTCAATTAATCAATGCATGTTTTTTTTTCAACGCATGTATATTATAGAATTAATTTTTACATGCAGTAATTAATTAGAAAATTGATTCAATTAGTGGGCTAAATTAGTTTGGTCCACTTAGACTCGATTTAGATTAAATCATTAGTTGGTTTAATTGAATCAGTTTGATCAAAATCGGATGATTTGAGTTGATTAATTGAGCTTGGACCAAATATGATCAAATGACCAGATTTGTTCTGTTGGGTTAAATTTGTTCTAATTGGTCAGACTTAAACCAATGAGTCTTGGTTTGATCAAACGAATCTGAGTTTGATCAATAAGTCTGAGTTTGGTTGAAATAGACTGCAACAAATTAGATTCATTTGAACCATTATGTATGAACAGTATTAGTCCATTCGTTTGAACATAACATAACATAGATACTATAAATCCCTATCAAATTAGATTAGTTCTAATGAGGACAAAGGACCAAACTTAGGATCTGGATTCCCAATCAACCGGTCCAATGGGTCAGTTGACTTAGACTCCTGAAAATCGAGAAGATTTGTTCTTTCTTGATTTATTATGTTGGTACTATGTCTGTATAAATTGAATTAAGCCGATTTTGTACTAGTTAGTTAGTTTTGTACTGACTTATTTAATTTTAATTTTTTAGATGGTAAAGATGATTACCACATTGACTCGTCACGAAGTGTGACGAAATCAGCTCAGGGAGGAAATTCAGGAGATAGAGTATAACTCTGCTTATGGAGTCGACGAACACGTTGGACGACTTGATGATCTATTTTGAAAACTTGAGCGAGAAGAATTTCCAGTCCTAGATAGTTATAGGATCTGGGCTTTGATACGTTTATTGCCAGAGAATCCTAGGTTGATAGCAGACTATATTTGGGGGTGTCATCAAGGACGTGCCACATATTCAGAATTATGTGAGGAATTACTTCACCATATGGCTGAAGAGGATCCTAAAGAGTTCGAAGTGGATCCGGAAATGATCGAGGAGGATCCAGAAGAGGATTCGATTGGGGATCTGATGGAGAATCCTGAAGTTGTCACGCTTGAGATTACCCCAAATGATTGTAGGTTGAAAGGGATAATGTTGGCCACTGCACTAGTGTTTGTCCTAGTGGGAGTGATAGTAGCATATCTAGTTAATTAGAGTTCTGTTATTATTACTGTCATTATGTATGAACAGTATTAGTCCATTTAGTTCATGTCAGTTTGTTATATGTTAACAAACTACAGCATGTTTATATTAATGATATGTTCATTCATATGCTGATTGCTCTACATGATGTCATGAAAAATGATTAGTTCATTTTATTAAACGATTAGTTCATTTAATTAAAGAAATCATGATACAGTAATGATTAAGTTCATTAGTTTGAATGTGTGTAATAGTGTTGATCAATGTTGATTTGATTGGACCATACAAATTATGAGTGGAAACGTAATTATTGATTGATTTTGTAAACCAACTCAAATTAACAATGAGTCAATTATAAATTGCATGCATGTGAATTACACTGAATACTAAATAATGTTTATTTATGTTAGATCATGACAAATAAGACCATCATAGCTAAACTCAATAACAGAGAGAAATCATATGGGGGTAACTACAAAATCTGGCACCTCAAGATATAATACATACTTGAGGAAAAAGAAGTTCTTGAGGCTATAAAACGTGTTATGGAAGAACCTGTAAATGACCCCACTATACAGAACAAACGAGATCTTGATGCCCTAGTTCAATGGATGATGACCTAGTTTTTTAAGTATGAGTTGTATCTTATGGCTCATGAAATCTGGGTAGCCTTTAAAGAGAAATATAGTGGAGTAAGTCTGAGCAAACATCAACAGCTGAAGATTAAGTTTGACAGCTACAAGAAGCATTTGAATCTTTAAATGGTTCAATACCTCAGGGAGATGTTGAACAATATTTGGGAGCTTAAAACTGCTGATCATGAGTTGACCGATGAACAATAAATTCAGGCAGTTATTCATTTCATTCCAGATTCTTGGGAGACCATGTAGCAGACCCTAACTCACAGTGAGAGTATTAAGACTTTCATTGACATCTCATGCCATGTAGAATTGGAGGTGGAGAGAGTTGAATCCACAAGAATTTCAAGACTAGCCTATGTGGCTATTGGTTCTGTTGGATCATCTGGATCCAAGAAAAAGAAATGGTTCAAGAAGGGAAAGGGAAAGAAGAAAGAAATGTTGGTGCCGGAAGCACCAGACGATCAAACCTGTATTTTGATTATGTCAAAGGGTCCAAAGTTAAGTTTTCTTGTGATCTAACAAGGTTGATTGAGCTTACAGGAAAAGTCCTAAGTGTTCTCAGGCAAAAGTCCTAGTAGATTCTAGGCAGGTGGAAAATCCTAGGGGGTGGTAACCCTAGGTGATGAAAAGTCCTAGCTGCAGTTAGGCAGGAGGAACCCTAGGGGCGGTAACTCTAGATCCTAGGGGGAGGTAACTCTAGGCGAAAAGTCTTGGCGGGTCGAGCGCTTCAAGCAAAATTCTAAAGTCGGGGACTCTAGGTTGAAATCCTGGTGGTTGCGGACCAGGTGGAAGTCTGGACGGGTCATGGAGCGGACGTCCAACATGAAGACCGGAAGCCTCAGGCGTTGAGCAAAAGTCTAGTCAGTTTGACAACAGGTAACATCTCTTGAGAGGAGTAGGTGAGGGCGTGTTCCTCGAAGAGGGAACAATATGCATTAGTTCGACCTAGAGTTTCGACGAAACTCAAAGTTAGAACCGGACAGTCAGAGGCTGTCAAATTTCATTTTATATATGTTGTTTTTGCTTGGACTAACTTTATTTTTCAGAAAATAAGGGGTTGGAAAAAGCTGGTCTAGGCGTCCGGAACTGGTCGGGGCGCTTGAAACCCAAAAATTATCTGCAAGCTGATGTGGCGCGCGTCGGTCGGCCCAACAACGTTGTCTAGGCGCCAGAAGTGGTTCTAGGTGCCTGGGACAACCTATAAAAGCAACCTTCGACCAGGAGCTTCGTAACAACATTCAAAACGACTTCTGCTCTTGCGCGCTGATTAGAAAACACCTTCTCGATGCCCTAACGCTGCTCCAATCACCTAGAACAAGAATCTTCAGATCTGTAGTTGTCAGTATTCTTTATTTTACAGTTGTTTTAATATTGTAAGTTCACTCTTGTACTGATTCGGAACTGATAGTGGATATTCCATCGAAAGCACTCTCATATATGGGCCTTGTAGTAGGAGTCGCCACAAGCTCCGAACCAAATAACTCTTGGTGTTTGTGATTGTTTTGTTGTGTCTTTATTCCATTGCCTATCTCCGAATTTTATTTTATAACGAGCGCTATTCACCCCCTAGTGCGTAATGATCCTACAAGAAGTTACTGCTGTGGGATAAGGCCCAATCAAGAAGAAAGGAAAGAAGAGCAGATTGAAACAATACAATTGTGTCTTCTTTTCCTGAGCATTTTGTTGCTAGTTGAGTGTTATTAGCCGATTCTTATCCTTTGTGGATTATAGATTCAGGAGCAATCAACCGTGTAGCTCGGGAGTAAGTTACATTTGTAGAATACCTGTAAAATATCGTAACCTAATAATAAGGTTAAATGGACGAAATACCTTAATGGAATTTTCTAGAATTTTTAGAAATTT
Source organism: Zingiber officinale (assembly GCF_018446385.1). Taxonomy (NCBI): domain Eukaryota; kingdom Viridiplantae; phylum Streptophyta; class Magnoliopsida; order Zingiberales; family Zingiberaceae; genus Zingiber; species Zingiber officinale. The sequence goes on from NC_055993.1 coordinate 73,721,645, forward strand.
TCTGAAAATTTTTCGAAGGCCGTATGATGTAGCTTACGGGGATAAATATTGGATCATGGGAAAGCTTATTTAAGTTACTCCATTTGAACGATGAAAAGTTTTATTTTTTCTTTTTCTTTTTTTCCTTTTCTATTTCTTCTCCCATCGTCGAACCCGTGCCCAACTCCTCCTCTCTTCTTTTCTCCTTCTTCCTCCCTGAGCCCGATCCCCTTCCTTTTCCTCTTCCCCTTTTGCTCCCGCGACGCCGAAGCCTCCTCCTCTTCACCGAGCCACTCTCCCTTCTTCCCTCTGTGCTGCCACCAACCACCACAGCTGACGCCGACTTCACTGCCCGGCGCCGCCCGATCGCTGATCGTCGTTTCCCCTCTCTTCCTTGGCCATCTCCTCACGGGCGCACCCCGACAGAGCACCCCCTCACTGATCAGCCCATCGTCTTCACGATCGGAGGCACCACCTTTGCTCGGGTTGGTTTCGAATAAGAGCAAGGAGCCGAGCCCTCTTCCCATCAGCTGATCGTCCAATGTCGTGCCCTAGCTTCCGATCCACCTTCCCTTTTTGCCCTAGTGTCGCTGTTTTCCCCTCTGCCCTAGCACCGATTCGCTTGGCACATCTGAGGTGTAGCCGCTAGTTTCCACCTCTCGGCCACAAAGGAGGTAAAAGGTGCTATTTCTTCTTGTTTTCCTTTTATTTCACTTGATCTCAGTAGCTGTCAATCCCTAAGTGTCGTCGGTGCCAGAAGGGAAACAATGCAGGAAGGGCTGAGCTAACCTCCAGAGCAGTGAGTCCTTGGATACCTTATCTCCACCACAGGGTTTTCGTTCGCTGGAATTATATCATGGTCATCGTCCTTGTCGCTAGGTCGTTGTTGGAGCTGTGCTTGCTATCAGCGATCACACTTAGTTGTGGTGTTTCCGATATTTCCAGCAGCAGCAATTTTCGACCGTGAGTCATCAGTGGTGGTTTGAATTGAGGTAAGGTGTAGAGAAATTGTTTGTCTTGTTGTAGTGTACATGGATTTGAAGCTTGGATAGGCTAGGAATGAATTGAACTAGAATTTACTTAAGTTTAGGTTGATTAAGTATAGATTTAAATCTAAATGAAATAATTAGGATTAAGGAAACTAACCCTAGTTGATCGTTGAGATATATTTAATTAGGGTTAAATGATGATCTAATCTAAGCTTCGGGTTAGATCTAATTTATGTAGTTAACAGAGATTAAATGGAATTAAAAATCTAGTTTCAGAATCGGATTAGGAGTTGGTTTAGCTATTTTGTTTACAATAAAACTTAGCTAAACTGTACGATTTATTATAGGACGTTGATTCGGGATGAGCACTTTGACATAGCGATTGTTTAGCTCGATCTACATTAGAGGCAGATACCTTGACTTATTTTTAGATATTGTCATTTGATATGTATAGTAGATTTTAACGAGTAGTAATGATTATGTTCATATCTGCATCGGTATGTCACTACTTGTTACCTGTTGTATGTTTGATTTTGCTTACATGTTTTGCATTCATTACCCTCTTGATATTTTATGCTCATAGAGGTAGTGACATACCATGCCTTATGATATATCGGACTAGACAGTTTCCATATCTGATACGTGTACCTAGATCTTTTTATTTGAGCTATTCATTTTTGGTACATGCTTTATGGAGGTAGATATGGTCAGGATCTTCATGTTTAGTGTCATGCACCATCTTGCATGATTGCATGCTGAGCGATTGGTAGCCCCATTATTGTTGAACTCATCGCCAGTTACATGGATCTGCACACACAACCACTCATGGGTTAGTGATATATCAAGCAGGATGTGTGGCAGTTTACTCTGTTAGTGCTCCGCTGGTCCACTCATGGGTAGCATGACACAGGGTGGTAGCACGTCAGGGATCCCTCCTCTGGATTGTCTCGGGGAGATGAGAGCATTGAGCTCCCCCACTTATAATTTGGAGTAGGAGGATAGGTGTACGCCGACAGCATCCTGTCCACTCGATCACTCATCAAGAGCAGTGATGGTAGAGTGCACAGTTGTCATAACCCTACCAACTCGGTCTCACCATTCTGTGTGAGATGGCTGACTGACGTCAGGGGTGACCATGTCATATGCATCATATGCATGATTGCATTTATTGCTTGTGTTTGCTGCACTTTATTTGCTGCATATTGGATGGATGCATATGATTGACATGCATACAGGGACATGTTATTTACGGTCTGAAGACCTTATTATCTTGATAGGAGGTCCTGGTGAGTACAACTTTTCCATTTTCTTTCAGTTATGCATTTTTCATTATTTCAGGAGACTGTACACATATTTGTTATTGTTGGTTATTTCTTACTATGCATGTCAGCCTGATATCCGCTGAGTTGTTGAACTCACACCATTGAATTTACTCTATTTTAGGTTGAGGCCATCAGGAGGTTCCAGTCGCTAGTCCCCACTACATGTCACGACGGATTTATATATTTTGGGTTTTTGGTTTCCTTGTTATGCATTTTATATATATATGTGATGTATGACTTGTACTCAAGGATTTTTAGCGAGTTTTGGTCTACTACTTATTTTTCCACTGCGATGATTTCTCTGTCGTGTTATGTGTTTTCTGTCGTAGTAGTGGAGTAGGTTGTTTTCAAATAAACTATGTGGTTGAGTCAGCCAGAGGCTGAGATGATATAAACTACGTGGATTGTTCTTGTATTTTATATTTATTGTTCTAGCCATGTTGGTCGTGTATGAGTTGGTTGTAGTAATGTTTCAGATTGTCACCGATACAGAGGAGATGTTGTCAAAATTACCTCGAGCAAGGATTCCCTCGAGGCGTGATAATACCAATGGGTATAGCTGGCAATAAATGAATATATATAGGAAACAATGCAAGAGTTGAAGTTAAAGGAGTCGACATTTGCAAACTCAACCTCCATGGTGTTAGGACCGATGATCACGGCTAGAGAGGGGGGTGTGAATAGCCGACCCCAAATCTTCGCGTTTCTTCCTATGATTAGGGTTAGCGCAACGGAAATAACTAAATAGAAACGAAACGAAGATGATCAAACCTTAGACGTAGCGATGTAACGAGGTTCGGAGATGATACTCCTATTCCTCGGTGTGTCCGTAAGGTGGACGAAGCCTATCTATCCGTCGGTGGATGAGTCCCCGGAGAACCGGCTAATATATACTCCTTGTGGGTGGAGAAACCTCGCCACAATAACTTGCAACAACAAGAAGGAGTACAAGAAATACAAGTAGAAAGACAAGAACAATGTACAAACACTAACTCGCCTTCTCGTCGACTGCCTGTGAAGCAACAACTTCTCGGACAACAGCAGCAGCTGACCGTCGACTGGAAGCTCACACGAAGCTTACTGGGGAGAGCTCAAACAAAGCTCAGATCGCAAGCAGCAGCAAGCTAGAAGAAGGAGAGGAAGAAGAGTGACCATCAGCCCTGTAGCCCTCGACCTCTTTATATTACCTGTGCCTGCGAAGAACCTGCAACGAAGACAGAACCTAGCCGTTGTTACTCACAACGGCTAGATCCAGACCGATCAGGCTTCACCCTGATCGGTCTGGGCCTTGCCTGATCGGTCGTGGGGACCGATCAGGCCCTGTGCTGATCGGTCCCCAGACCGATCAGAAAGCTTCACAGAGAGTTGCCCAACTCTCTGTGTGGAATCTGATCGGTCCCTGGACCGATCCCACCTCAGGTGGTAGCGTCCCTGATCGGTCCCGGGGACCGATCAGGCTCCATACTGATCGGTCCCCAGACCGATCAGTAAGCCCACAGAACCATGATCGCCTTCTGTTTGTTATCTGATTGGTCACCAGACCGATTAGATACACAAACGTATCACTGGATTGGTCTGCAGACCGATCCAGAGCTTGGTTTTTGCTCAAACCAAGTTCCACGCCTTCCAAACCAATATCCGGTCAACCTTGACCTATTGGTATCTCATGCTTAGCATCTGGTCACTCCCTTGACCTGCTAAGACTCACCACCAAGTGTCCGGTCAATCCCTTTGACCCACTTGGACTTTTCTCTTCGTGTCAAGTATCCGGTCACTCCCTTGACCTACTTGACCCTCTCAACACCAGATGTCCGATCACCCTTGATCCATCTGGATTTTCCCTTGTCCAGCTTCACTCACCAGGTCTTTCACCTAGCTTCACTTACTAGGATTTTCACCTGGCTTCACTCACCAGGACTTTCCAACTGCCTGGCTTCACTCACCAGGACTTTCCCATTGCCTGGCTTCACTCACCGGGACTTTTCCCACTGCCTGGCTTCACTCACCAGGACTTTTACTTTCACATCCGGTCCAGAGAACGAGCTACCGAGCCCTCTCTGACCACAGTTCGGAGAACGAGCTACCGAGCCCTCTCCGACTTCCATCCGGTCCAGAGAACGAGCTCCCGAGCCCTCTCTGACCTCAGTCCGGAGAACGAGCTACCGAGCCCTCTCCGACTTCCCATGCCAAGTTTCCATACTTGGACTTCTTCGTGCCAAGTCTCCATACTTGGACTTTTCCCGTGCCAAGCTCCCTGCTTGGACTTTTCCGAGTCAGGTCAACTCACCTCGGGTCAACCAGGTCAACCTTGACCTAAGGTTGCACCTACAATCTCCCAAACACCTATTCTTGTCAAACATCAAGAATACAACTCTCTTCTCGTCAAACATCGTCAAACATCAAAACACAACTCGAGTCAGGTCAACTCGAGTCAGGTCAACCTTGACCTAAGGTTGCACCAACAATCTCCCCCTTTTTGATGTTTGACAAAATCCAAAATCAAGTTAGGTTAACCCGATAACCTAACTTAGGTTTTCCAATGTTCTTCCTTTAACATTCTTCCAAAACCCACACTCTCCCCCTTGGGACATCTCTCCCCCTTTTTGACACACATCAAAAAGAGGGAATCAAGGTCAAGAGTTTCTTCCTAATGAAAGTCCCATACCTTTCATTGAAACCCTTAATTTCCCCCTTGATACTAAACTCAACACTCAACTTAGTGACAATCCCATATCACTAATCCTCAAAAGTCTTAAGGAGTAAAAACTCCCCCTAAAAGTCTACTCCCCCTTGACAATTAGTTAAGACTCCCCCTAAAGGTCAACTCCCCCTTGACCATTGCATCAACAATGTCTTGGAGAGTTTCAAACCTTTAGAAACCCGAAACTCAACTCCCACAGCTGAAATTTCAGACCACAGTCGAAATTCAGCAAATTCAGCGCGCCTGATCGGTCACCGGACCGATCAGAACCCCTCTGGATTGGTCCCCAGACCGATCCAGCCTTCCCTGGATCGGTCCAGTGACCGATCCAGCCTTGGACAGACTCGAGTTCTGATTTCCTTCTCCCGAAATTCAGAAACTCACAACAAATTCCAGAAAATTCGAAAAATTATAAAATTTTGAGGATATATTCCTCATAACATATACTATCAAGGAAAAATAGTTTTCTATGAAAATAACTTCCATTTTCAAATCTTGATACAAAGTTCGAAAAGTTTTGAAATAGCTCAAAGTTTCAAAAACTTTGTATCACTTTGTTCAATGATGAATGCTATCACTAGAAAAGCTTCACCAAGGTTTTTCAAATCAATTTTGAAATGATTTTAAACCCTTTAATTTAGGACCACAATCTTAGGGCTAAATGTACATGACTTGTACATAAGCTTTCCCTATGATCCCCAATTAGAATTAGGCTCATCTAGGTACAAGAACTATGCACCTTGTTCCTAACTCATGATCCTAATATCTCACACACATCTAAGGTGTATCAAACACATCCAAGTCAATTTTGATGTGAGATATGGGTTTAGGTTATCTTAGGCTATCATGCATTTTCTAAACATCAATTTGATCTCAATATCAAATTGTGTTTCTATCCTTAAATCAATTTAAATTGATCATTAATGCAAGAGATGATGACATGGCATGAAATAATATCATAAATAGAAGCATGTGCCAATGTCATGATGTCATGGCATAAAGTTTGAAACTTAAATAAATATGACATAAAACTAACCTAAGCATTATCATGACATTTCAAAAGATAAACTTAAATATGATGTCATGACATGTGAGGGCAAACAATCATGGCAAGATTTAGCATGAATAAGACATACCTAGATTACCTATCTAAGTATCCTTAGCCTTAGCTAATACTTAAGCTTTAACCCTTGATTGCCCTAATATGTCAAAATCCTAATTTTGACACTTCTTGAACTCTAGATTCATTCATGCCACTTAAAGATCAAATTTATCCTCAAATCTTGGCATGTTTCATTTTTCCTCAAGAGTTCTCTAGATTTTCCCAAATTGTGCCAATTGAAATTAACATCATCATTTTCCATGATGACACATTTTACTCTTCCAAGGAGTAAATATTAATGATTGTTCCATTTCATTTTCAAAGGTTCCCAAAAACCTTGAAAATGCTCCTTGAGTGTCAATTTCCTCAAAGTTGGGTTAACTACCCTTCTAATCGGAGTTGACACTCTCTAACCCATCTATGGGGTAGAGAAGATGCTCCTAGGTACCCAATACCTATTTGAGCTCATTGGGTTCACTAAATATTCACTAGGGATAACTTCCCTAGCAACTCTCCTAATGGCCCTCTTAGGCTTTAAAGCCTTGGTCATTTGGGACTCATCAAGATCAACTCTAGGGGTGACTCCCCTTGTGACCTTGGTGGTGGTCTTCCTAGCCCTAGATTTTGTTCCATAATCGAATGTAACATTATGATAAGTGGGCTTGACCACTTGGGACTTAGGTTTGTGACCCAAACCTCTCTTGTCCGTTGACTTGGGTTTTTGACCCTTAGACCCTAGAGTTGACTTTTCTAAGTTCTTAAGAGCCTTTTCCAAAGTATCAAGTCTTGACCTCAAGACTTGATTCTCCTTCTCTAATACCTCAAGTTTTAATTTATCATTATTTCTTGAGGTATTTCTAGGCATATGTCTAGATGATTTGGGATTTCTACCTAGGTTCTCCTTAACCTTAGATGAGTTAATCCTAGTGTTATCATTTCTAGCATTGTCCTTACCTAGACTAACATGCTTGGCACCTAAGCACATATATCGATTCCTAAGATTATCATGCTTATCATTCTTGACAATTGCAATAAAACTACTAGCATGAGTCTTATTATTATTGCAAGAATGTGCCTTAAATGTTACCTTAGGGTTTGCCTTAGCTCCCCCTATCGACGTGCTCGGTCTCTTGTCCTTGTGAGATTGCCTCCCCCTCGGACATTGACTCCGATAATGTCCCCTTCGCTTGCATTGGAAGCACACCACGTGTTCCTTGCCCTTGCGTGTCGGGACTCCGGCTTCCTTGACCTTTGGCGCCGGTGGAGTCTTTCTAATCCTCTTTGGACATTTGCTCTTGTAGTGCCCAAATTCCCTACACTCAAAGCACATTATATGCAATTTATTTGAACTTAAATTGCTTGAGTTACCTAGGGTTGAGGATGGATGAATGCTCTCTTCTTCATCCCTTCCGGAGGTAGAAGCTTCTTCCTCTTGCTCCATTCTTGAAGAAGAACTCTCCTCCTCTTCTTCCTTAGGTGTTGAGTAGCCCTCAACTTCTAATTCCTCTCCTCCATGATGTGAGCTACTTGGCTCACTTGACTCCTCTTCATGGCTTGAAGTGGAGTTCCCCTCATGAAACTTTGCCAAGTTATTCCACAACTCCTTGGCATTGTTGTATCCTCCTATCTTACACAAGATATCACTAGGTAATGAAAATTCAAGGATTTTCATTACCTTGTCGTTGATTGTGGATTGGTGGATTTGTTCTTTAGTCCACTTCTTTTTCTTGAGAAGTTCTCCCTTTCTATCCACCGGAGGAATAAAACCTACTTGTACACAATTTCAATTTGCTAGGTTAGTCATAAGAAAATACTTCATTCTTACCTTCCAATACGCGAAGTCGCAGCACTCGTAGAAGGGTGGAATCGTGATGTCTTCTCCGAGTCGATCCATTCTCTAGCTTGTGCTCCCCCGGGTGTTAATCCGACGAAGAGCAATCTTGCTCTGATACCACTTGTTAGGACCGATGATCACGGCTAGAGAGGGGGGTGTGAATAGCCGACCCCAAATCTTCGCGTTTCTTCCTACGATTAGGGTTAGCGCATCGGAAATAACTAAATAGAAACGAAACGAAGATGATCAAACCTTAGACGCAGCGATGTAACGAGGTTCGGAGATGATACTCCTACTCCTCGGCGTGTCTGTATGGTGGACGAAGCCTATCAATCCGTCGGTGGATGAGTCCCCGGAGAACCGGCTAATATATATTCCTTGTGGGTGGAGAAACCTCGCCACAATAACTTGCAACAACAAGAAGGAGTACAAGAAATACAAGTAGAAAGACAAGAACAATGTACAAACACTAACTCGCCTTCTCGTCGACTGCCTGTGAAGCAACAACTTCTCGGACAACAGCAGCAGCTGACCGTCGACTGGAAGCTCACACGAAGCTTACTGGGGAGAGCTCAAACAAAGCTCAGATCGCAAGCAGCAGTAAGCTAGAAGAAGGAGAGGAAGAAGAGTGACCATCAACCCTGTAGCCCTCGACCTCTTTATATTACCTGTGCCTGCGAAGAACCTGCAACGAAGACAGAAGACGCAGTACCTAGCCGTTGTTACTCACAACGGCTAGATCCAGACCGATCAGGCTTCACCCTGATCGGTCTGGGCCTTGCCTGATCGGTCGTGGGGACCGATCAGGCCCTGTGCTGATCGGTCCCCAGACCGATCAGAAAGCTTCACAGAGAGTTGCCCAACTTTCTGTGTGGAATCTGATCGGTCCCTGGACCGATCCCACCTCAGGTGGTAGCGTCCCTGATCGGTCCCGGGGACCGATCAGGCTCCATACTGATCGGTCCCCAGACCGATCAGTTAGCCCACAGAACCATGATCGCCTTCTGTTTGTTATCTGATTGGTCACCAGACCGATCAGATACACAAACGTATCACTGGATTGGTTTGCAGACCGATCTAGAGCTTGGTTTTTGCTCAAACCAAGTTCCACGCCTTCCAAACCAATATCCGGTCAACCTTGACCAATTGGTATCTCATGCTTAGCATCTGGTCACTCCCTTGACCTGCTAAGACTCACCACCAAGTGTCCAGTCAATCCCTTTGACCCACTTGGACTTTTCTCTTCGTGTCAAGTATCCGGTCACTCCCTTGACCTACTTGACCCTCTCAACACCAGATGTCCGATCACCCTTGATCCATCTGGATTTTCCCTTGCCCGACTTCACTCAACAGGTCTTTCACCTAGCCTTTACTAGAATTTCAGCACATTCATGGACTCATCAGGTAGCCGACTCCTTATCTCGACTAATCACTGTGTTACTTTTCACATCATGGTCAGAACAGGACTTACCGACTGCCTTGGTAGCACCAGCACTCAAAGAAGTGGAAGGTCAGCCCATCCAGAGGTCCAGAAGAAGTCGAGCTCCCGAGCCCTCTCTGACCTCAGTCCGGAGAACGAGCTACCGAGCCCTCTCCGACTTCCCATGCCAAGTTTCCATACTTGGACTTCTCCGTGCCAAGTCTCCATACTTGGACTTTTCCCGTGCCAAGCTCCCTGCTTGGACTTTTCCTAGTCAGGTCAACTCACCTCGGGTCAATCAGGTCAACCTTGACCTAAGGTTGCACCTACAATCTCCCAAACACCTATTCTTGTCAAACATCAAGAATACAACTCTCTTCTCGTCAAACATCGTCAAACATCAAAACACAACTCGAGTCAGGTCAACTCGAGTCAGGTCAACCTTGACCTAAGGTTGCACCAACACATGGTGGTAGTGTTTTGTTTCTACATGATGTCCTATATGTTCCTAAAATTTGACGAAATCTTGTTTCTGTTATAGGTCTTCTTGATTTAGGGTATTATATTAATTTTTATAGCTGGAGTGTTGAACTTAAGATGGACTCAGTGTCAATCGAATACGATTTTTTATCCAATGATTTAATGGTTCTTGATATAGAACCATATGTCGATTGTGTTATTGAGGGTTGGTTTTTATACATTGCTCTAACTAGTGATGCAGATATAACTAATGAGGTTTGACATGATAGATTAGGACACATAAGACAAGAACGTATGAATCGGTTGGCTAAAGAGGGTCTTTTGGGTACTCGGGCTAAGATTAACTTGTTTATATGTGAGCATTGTCTTGTTGGAAAAGCAACTAAGAAATCATTGGGTAAGGCTATAAGAGCTGAATCATCATTGCAACTAATTCATTTGGATATTTATGGTCCAATGAATGTGAAGGCTAGACATGGAGCTTCCTATTTCATTACATTTATTGATGATTTCTCTCGTTTTGGTCATGTGTATTTGATTTCTCAAAAGTTTGAAGCATTAGATTGCTTCATTCATTAAGTGAACGAAGTTGAGAATCAAATGGAATGTAAAGTTAAGACTTTATGCATTGACCATGGAAGGGAATATTTGTCCGATATGTTCAAGATAATATGTAATGATAGAGGGATTATTAGACAGGTAACAATCCCAGGAACTCCACAATAAAATGAGGTAGCTAAAAGAAGAAATAAGACTCTTCTTGAAATGGTTAGGTCTATGATGGCACATGCTAATTTGCCAATCTCCTATTAGGGAGATGCATTATTAACTGCAACTTATATACTTAACAAAGTGCCTTCAAAGTCAGTTTCATCTAACCCATATGAACGTTGAATAGGCAGAAAATTAGATTTAAGTAATCTGCGACTCTAGTGGTCAGCTGTTATGTTTATGAGAGTTCTCACAAGTATGGAAAACTAGGACTTAAGGGTAAGAAATGTATCTTTATTAGATATTATGAGATCTCCAAAGATTCTATTTTCATAGGTGAGCAACTAGATGGAACCATCTCCTAAATAGATTCGAGAGATGCGACTTTTCTCGAAATAGAGTTCCCAATCAAAGGTGATGTTGATAAAAAAAATTCCTCTATTTGAGGAGGATGAGATATTATTAACAAGAGAGGTGTCAAAAGGGATGCCTGAGTCTAGTCAACCGAGTGAAAATGATATGCTGAGTTATGAGTTAAATTCTCAATAGCCTAACTTACGAAGAAGTGTTCATAAAATAAAACCTAAGAAGAAGTTTGATATCGAGAATGAGACATTGATAACACTTCCAATTGATGATGACGAACCTCAATAGGAAGCATTAGGATGTAGACATCTGTTGGGGTTTTCGGGCCATAAAATCACTTTTTACGTTGCGAAAACCCCGAATCCCATGCCACCGGATCTGTGCGAAGTTATAAAACAAAAATTTTCTACGTGTATGAGTTTCTATAACCTAGATCTACACTAGATCTACAAAGAAAAGAGTTTACCCTTGATGCGATGCCCTTTGCAAATCCCGCTCGTCCAAGGTTCGCCGGATCTCAAGGTTGTCAAGTGTACAACCTCTATGTGTATCCACACGAACAAATCTATGGAGAGAACCTCTAAAGATGTGCTAGCAACCTTAGAGGATCAGCAATGGTGGAGGAGAGGGAGAGAAGAAAGGAAGAGAGGAAGAAGAAGGAGGTTACCAAAACCAAATGAAACTCACACTTGTGAATTAAGTGACCGGCCACCTTTTTGAGGCTTATAAACCTCCATGGGATTTCAAGAGTCACAACTCTTGATCTCCCTCATGAGGTGACACATACATGTGCTAGCCTTGATGATGTGGCACATCATCATTAGTCTACTTAATGCCAACTCACAAATGAGGTGGCAATGGTCAAGTCAAACTTGACCTTTCATCTTCCTCTCAAGTCAAGTCAAACTTGACCACTTCTCTCCCATGATTGATCAAATCTAACTATTGGTTTAAGTCAATTTTAATTTAATGAATCTCTATTCATTGAATTAAATTGGCTCAATGAGTCTAAGTCCAAATTAGACTCATTTAACACATGAACCAAATTGAGTCCAACACAATTAGTTTACTTTGGATTACTCTTAATCTAATTTGGTTCATCACATGAACCTAATCCTCTTGGTTCATCATCTGAACCTAATCTCCATCTAATTGCCCTTTGTGTGTGACCCTATAGGTTCTTGTAACGTTGGCAATGCTCCTAAACCCATTTAGAAGCATAAGTAATGAGCGGTATCTAGCAACACATCATTACTACCCAAGTTACAAGAATGCTGAGATCCAATATCACCTTGTGACTACTAATTGTGACCCCTCACAATATATGACAAGTGTCCTTCTATCCTTGACATCTAGATTGATCAATATGAGACATAGACCGTGTCATCCTCTAATCAATCTAAATCTTGAATCCCAAGTAGACTCACTCAATCAAATGAGCTCAACATCTCATATTGACTCATTTGGGCATGCCCATGCACTTAGTGGTCTCACTCTATCAAGAATAATGATGTCACTCCCGTCATATAGGAGGGATAGATCCCATCTACATCACTCACATCCCTCCGCATAATTTGTTACATACCTAGTAATCGCCTTTATAGTCCATCCAGTTCCGGGTGACGTTTGACGAAGCCAAAGTATGTAACTCCTTATGTAGGGAATCATGGTGACTTCAGGTCCAAGGACTAATAGTCATACTAATAGCCACATGAGAAAGTATATGACACTCATATAACGATCCATGATATTTTCTTATGGCGGGTCATTCAGTATACATTCTCCAATGCATACCCATGTGTCAACTTGATATCTCTATATCCATGACTTGTGAGATCAAGTCATCGAGTTGACCTATATGCTAGTCTCATCGCATTAACATTGCCCCTGAATGTTAATACTTGACTAGGAATGATTAAGAGTAGTGTTCCCTATATCATCTCAATATCGATTCAACCAATTGATTGATATAGGTAAGAACCTTCTACTCAAGGACGCTATTATACTTAGTTATTTGACACCAATACAAGTAAGTATAATAACCATAAACAAATGCCTTTATATACATAAGAAATATGATACAATGAGTCCATATAACAATCATCAAATGATTGTCTCTAGGGCTCTAACTAACAGACACTACAAGAAATTTTGGATTCAACAACAGTTTTTTACGGTTGTTGTAAGCCCTAAAGAACCGTTGTTAAAAGTTGTGTTGTTAAAAGGATGCTCAAAGACAACGATTTTTCACCATTGTCATTTAGCGCGATCAATAACAGTTTAGCAACAGATTTAAACCGTTGTCTTTGGGTAGAATAGACAACAATTTGATAAGAAATAAAAACTGTTGTCTTTTATTTTGACGACAACAAAAAAATTATTGTGTTTTCAATAGTTTGACAACAGTTTAAAAAAAACATTATCTTATATTTAAAAGATAAATTATTTAAATAATTAAAGAATATAGGGTTCAATCCAATTCAATAACAACAATAACATTATAAACATACTTCACATTAATAAAAAGTGACAATTGTTGGTGCAGCGGAGGCCGGCAAGAGGGGGGTGAATTGCTGAAAACAAAAAGTAACTATACCCTCCTCGTACTTTCAACTCAGTTAGTGCAATAGTTAACAAAATAATAAAACAGTAAAAGAAAGACATAGAAGAATTAACCTGGTTACAACCAAGGAGGTTGTTAATCCAGGGCAATAGAAGCGCACTAAAAGAAACTCTCCTTTGCTGAAGGCGGAGAAGCCTTTTACACTTTCAAAAGCTCAGAACTATTGCTAGGAAACACTACAGATTGAATGCTTGAGTTGTTGTTGAATTCCTAGCTCCAGGGGCCTTTATATAGGCCTTGGAAATCTTATCCCGAGAGTCCAAGGCGCCTCCAACAGGGTTCAAGGTGCCTCCAACTCGATCTGCGGATAAAACTTTATCCGCAGCGCAAACGGTCAAACTGGCTTGCTTAAGGCGCCTTGAACAGGCTTGAAGGCGCCTTCAAGGACGCCTTCAAGCTTGTTTAAGGCGCCTTCAAGCTACAGTAACTTCTGCTACAGTAACTTTCTGCTACAGTATTTTCCAGCTTCTTTTGGCTCCTTTTCTTCTTCGCTTTGGCTTCCGAAGCTCCGTTCTTTTGGGTGATTGCGGCCAACCGGAATAGGGCTCACCTGAACCCAATTCCCGGCCTTCTCCTCGAGCAGCCTTCCGTCTCGGCTTAACGTCCCTCGAATGCCGCGCACGCTCTTCACGCCCACCGGAGTACTCTTCCGCAGCTCTCTCGTCCTTCGGACGCACCGAGCCCGTCGGCTCCCTTCCCGTGCCGTCCTTCTCGCTAGCTGCGTCTTCCGCTCGACTTCCTGTGCTCCTAAGCTCCTGCACACTCAGACACAGGGATCAAACACAGCAGGACCTAACCAACTTGGTTGATCACATCAAAACTACCACGGGGTCTAACAATCTCCCCCTTTTTGGTGTGCATCAACCCAAGTTCAAGTTAGGGTTAAAAATAGACAAAAAATAGTAATTTAAAAGAAAAATTACTAAACTAACAAGTTAAGAATAATTTTTGCAATTAGTAAAATTGTAACATTTTTTTTTTAAAAAATAAATTTTAAGTTTTCTCTAACTCCCCCTAAACTTGTACTTTTCTCTCCCCCTTTGATCACAGCAAAAATGGGGTCTTAAGAATATTCAAGTAAGATTGAAGTTTTTTGAAAATTTTCTAAGTTAAAAATGAATTTTTGAAAAAATTGCTAAGTTAAAATAAATTTTTCTAAAAAAAATTTCTAAGTCAAATTTTTGAATTTTCAGAAAAAAATTTCTACCTCAATATGAATTATTTAAAAAAAATTTCTAAGTCAAAATGAATTTTTCCAAAAAAAAAAAAAAATTCTAAGTCAAATTTTTGAATTTTCAGAAAAAATTTTCTAAGTCAAAAAATTTCTAAGTCAAATTAAAATTTTTTAATTTTCACAATCTGACTTTTTAGAATTTTAAAAAGATTTTAAAACTTTTAAAGCGTTATTTGATTCTAGTTTAATGCTTTTTCAGAAAGTTAATTAAACATTTTCTTTCAATATTTTAGCTTCCAGGTCGTGGCGAGGCACTAGGCCTTCTTGGTTATTGGATCAACAACCACTTCCTTAGACAAAACTTCCATAAAGAATTTCAATGTTTAATTTTCTCACTTTAAGCTTTTAATTTTTGAAAAATTAATTAAGCACAGATTTTGGAACCCAATAGAGGTTCCTTCCTACAGGATTATTCAAAAATCTAGGGGGTACATAGTTTCTTGGTATTTTTCTAAGTTGACCTTGATGCTTCCTTATATACCAATTTAATTTACCATAAATTCTAATTTTTGACTTTGGAAATTTCTTTAAGCATACATCATTTTTCAATTTTTCAATTTCTAATTTTAAATTTTCATTCTCTGATTTTAGATGATCATACATTTCTAACGGGCATGCTCTTGCTAAGTTCAACTTTAGTTCAGCATTCTCTTTTTCTAATTGATCTAACTCTTTAGAAAGAGACTTGATAAATTTGAAAGATTGAGTTGGGGTTAGATTGCGTACCTTACTTACCTGGTCTGGTGACGCTCCCCCTTCACTGTTGCTTTCTTCTTCTGATGTTCCTCCCCCTTCATCGATGCTCATCTCTAAGCCTGAGTCTTCTTCCGGTTGATGGTTCGCCAAAAGCGCTAACCCTGAGAATTCTTCGAGCTACAGTAACTTCTGCTACAGTATTTTCCAGCTTCTTTTGGCTCCTTTTCTTCTTCGCTTTGGCTTCCGAAGCTCCGTTCTTTTGGGTGATTGCGGCCAACCGGAATAGGGCTCACCCGAACCCAATTCCCGGCCTTCTCCTCGAGCAGCCTTCCGTCTCGGCTTAACGTCCCTCGAATGCCGCGCACGCTCTTCACGCCCACCGGAGTACTCTTCCGCAGCTCTCTCGTCCTTCGGACGCACCGAGCCCGTCGGCTCCCTTCCCGTGCCGTCCTTCTCGCTAGCTGCGTCTTCCGCTCGACTTCCTGTGCTCCTAAGCTCCTGCACACTCAGACACAGGGATCAAACACAGCAGGACCTATCCAACTTGGTTGATCACATCAAAACTACCACGGGGTCCAACAACAATAACATTAGTTACCCATCTTAGACTACAAGATATTGTAACAAAAAAAGAGTCATATAAGGATTTAGTTACAAGTAGACTTAGCAATAGTTTCTCCAATGAAAACATAAAACATGCAGTATTTGTAACATGCTTCGCCAAACTAATGCCTTTCAGGTTCATAATATGACGTGCTTTTTGAAAACAATGCAACATGCTTCGCCAAGCTCTGTTATCTTGTATATAGACGCCAAGACTCGACTGTTGCTTATTTGTACAATGCATCCTCCATGAAAAACTAAGGAACGCCCACTCTAGTTCGTCCGATTTCTGAGAAGACAGAAGAACATGGAAAGAGGGAGCAAGTCATTCAAATAAATAGACTTCTACCAACATAATGAATGAGACTCAGAGAACCACATTTCTACCTACAATACCAAAATGGAAATAGTCAAAAGTCATTAAAATAATCAGAGGATATTTTATAGAAAGAAACTAGTATTAAAAGTAGATTGCAAGGAAGAACATGATCAGCCAAATTTGCGCAGCAATTGAAAAAGAAACAACTTTTATTCTCACAAAAGTAGATTACCAGGAATGGAGATCATTATGTGCAAACCAAAATAGAATGGATACCATTCTATTTTCCAGCGGTGCTCAACAACACTATATATATAAATACAATAGTGCTCAACAACATATGCAATGTTCCCACTTTGTTGAACACTATGTCGAGGCTAAAGGATTAGGAAAATAACTTATTATGCCATTACATGCAATTTCAAAATATGGAGTCGAACCCGATTGTTCAGTATAATTGCATATTCTAAACTTGATATGAACAAGATACATAATTTTCAAGTATCAATATGGTGACAAGGGGAAGAAATATTCAAAGCATTATCTACATACCATTAGTTTAAACATATCCATCAAGCTTCATTTGGACCAATGAACAGGTGCATCTAAGTATTAACTGAATCAAGTTAGCCATGTTGAGAACAATTAGCATAGTCTTAGGTGAGCTAATGTATTTGTTGGCCTAAGGGAAAATGCATGATGGAGAATAGCTAAATAAGAATAGTGAACAAGCTTAGTAAACTAAGATGAATATCTAAATCCAAGACAGTGCTATAATCAGATGCTTCACGCTTACTTGTTGTAGCATTTACGACATGCTATGAATTCTCCAATAGACAGAAAAGTCACCAAGCCATTTTCTTGATTGATCATTGAAATCAACTAAACATAATCTTTGGTTGGATCAGATCACCCTACTTAACCAATATCTAACTGATTTGCTTTATTTATTTGTCAAATTGTTAATGACCAATACACACATTAAAATATTTGATTGAAATAGAAGTACATATACCTTGATTACTTCCCATGTGTACATGCTTTCTTCCTTTCCTTCCTTTGTTCAAATTAAATAATCTTAATGCCCTTTATATATACATTCACATAGTTGATATAGGAGTGTTTTATGACTAAATTAAATGTATAATAAAAAGAATATATGAACTCACATTTCCACAATATATTTTCAATTGAAGTTCTCTTTAGATTATTCATTCATCAAACATAAACAATAACTTTTTTTCTCAGAAAATTTAAAATTGCAAAAAAAGTCATATATGAACGAGGATGAGGATGAGGATGAGGAATTCAGTAGTAATTTTATAAAATTTCATAAATCTATTTATCATAAACTTTTTGACACCATCCACAAGTTGATAATATTGGATAGTTTGCATACAAGTTTTAATACCGTGAAAACATGCTTTTACAAACATCAAATTTATAAAACATAATATTTAACTTGATTTACTTATTCAATACAAGTTATACGTACCCTTGTATCTTCATAAGGAGATGTAGATCCTTCTACTTCTATGTATGCCTTTAAAACATATTCATAAGGGTTTTGGTACCTTAAATAATTTCCATTTCCGTATATTTATGAAATTCAATATTTCCTGCAATGAGAGTAAATGTAATAATAACAAAAAAAAGAAGATAAAAACCTTTTTAACTCCCTTTAATTATTTACATGTAACTAAAGCACTTATGATTTGAGAAATCAAAGCTATTCATGAGAAATCCTTGCTCAACGCTAATGAACCCTCAAATAAGCTTAACATCAAGCACCAAATTGATAAGAAAATAGAACCTTAAGAAAGACAAGATCATACCAGAGATGGAACGTGAATCTCACATCTTAATGTTTGAAGAACTCAAAGATCCACCTTTAAATCTATATGAAGAAGAGATAAAAGAGGAAAGGAAGAAGATGATAGCTAGAAAAGAGAGAAGAAAGAGAATCAAATCAGTCAAATAGTGATTTTTGTTAAACAAAAATCCTTTCCCCCAAAAGAAATATATTCATCTCATTAAAAGCCACACACCATATCGATTGAATGGATCCACACCAACACAAGAGCCACCATGCGTGACTTAAGAGACAATTATCCATGAATTCAGACCTCAGACAGCACCCTTTAATTTCTCTCCATGGTAACAAAAAGACAAAGTGAATAAAAAGGGAGAATCAGAGCAAGTAATGAAGATCGAGAAAGAGAAACACCTGACAGCTCTTCGACCAAGAGAGCACAAGTACGAGGAAGAGGTGGAGGAGGCGCGACCAATGTCGCGGAGAAGAGATGGAAGAGGCGCGGAGGAGGGTTTTGGTGGAGGAGGCGTGGAGAAGTTCACTTAGCGCAAAGGAGGGATTTGGCGTCGTGGAGTTTGTTCGTGGAGGCTACCTAGGTTTTGTGTGTGTAAAAAAAATAATTAAAGACAAAAGTTTAGTATAACCTAAAATTATTATTTATTATTATTATTTTTGGGGGATTCAACAATATTTAATAGACAATAATTTAATAAAATCATTGTTTATTACCATATAAGAAACATTAATAGACAATGGTTAATTAAAACTGTTGTCATAGGTCCAAAAAATAAACTCAAAGACAATAGTTATAAAACACTGTTGTCTTTGACATACATAAGACAACCATTTTAAAAAAATTGTTGTCTTTTATAAAAAAAATGGTCAATAACAATAGTTTTCAATAAAACTATAGTTAAATGGGTGTTGTTAAATCCCAAATTTCTTGTAGTGAGAGTTAGAGAAAAAAAATAGAAAGTTGCAATGGTTGAAGAGATGGAGTCGATGAGACAAAATCAAGTTTGAGATTATAGTTGATCTTCCTCTAGGCCGAAGGGCTAGCAGGAATAAGTTGATTCTCAAAATCAAGAGGAAAGAAGATCGATCGATTAATCGATACAAAGCTCGACTAGTTGCAAAAGGATATACCCAAATGGAAGGTATTATTTTTGAAGAGAAGTTGAGTACATCTTAGGAGTGAAGATCATGAAAGATTGATCAAAAAGACTTTTGGGATTATCTCAAGAGGCTTATATCACTAAGATGCTACAACACTTCAATATGTCAGATTGCAACATTGTATCACATGACTCCTAAGAGATAGCCAAAATGAAGGTAATACCATATGCCAGTTCTATTGGTAGTTTGATGTACACTATGTTGTGTACTCATCTTGATATAAGCTATGGTGTTGACTTACTTAGTCATTTCCAGTTAAACCCTGTTAGAGTGTATACTAAAAGCCTAGTTTTTTGTAAACATTTATGATGAAATAAAGAATCATATTGGTCAAATGTCTCCATTTGTATGCTAAGTGTAGTTGTTCAATTAATTTATATTGTAGATAACATGGTGTGTGGTGTCACACACAGAAGATCATGTTATCAATTCCTTATAAATTATAAATAGTAGCTCACGACTAAGATGGAAAGGAACAAACCGTTGGAATAGTCGTAGTGTAATTTGGTATTAGTTTATCTTAACTATAAAATTACATTAGTATACTCTGAGTGTATTGAGCAGGACCATTTAAGGTAAGTTCTTTTTATACTGACTGAATAAAAGAACAAGACTTTTGTTATTGTGGAAGTGTGTGCCCTTAATCCGGATATAATAACGAACACATATATCTAGTATTTATTTCTTTGACTTATCAATGGGTGAGATTTAGTTCGATAAATCAAGAGGCCCGATAAGTTGGGAAATGATATTATTTATAGTGTGTGTTGTTGATTATAGAAGGAAATTGTGTCCTAGTGATCTAGGTTGATAATGTCCTCAAGAGGAGCTCAAAAGGATTGTCATGTAAATCCTACAGGTGGACTTAGTCCGACATGATGATAAGGTTGAGTGATACAACTCTTGGAGCTAGATATTAATTAAGTGAGTTGTCAGTAACTCATTTAATTAGTGGACATTCGATATCTTAAACACAGAGAGATTAACACACTCATGATAAGAAGGAGCCCAAAATGTAATTTGGGATTGGTGCGGTAGTTCAATAATAATTCTTTAGTGGTATGAATTATTATTGATGAAATTAAGTTGGGTGTTTGGGTGAACACGGGAAGCTTAATTTCATCGGGAGACCAAAACCAATTCCTCCTCTCAGTCCCTATCGTAGCCTCTATTTATAAAGTATTGTACCCACCTATACCTACCTTCTTACCCACCTTAAGGTGGCCGACCAAGCCTAGCTTGGAGCCCAAGCTAAGGTGGATGATTACAAAAAGGGTCCCATCCTATTCGCCGTATCACACACCTCTCTTTTAAGTCTAGTAGGAGGCTGCAAGTTTGATTGACTAGATTACGATATCTTAACATCTTTTTACCAACTCCGATCGATTGTCCCGCCCGGTCAACGTCCTCTTATTATTCAGGACCTTAATCATCCTGTTGGTGTCTTGGGAGTAAGCGTGCCATAGGCTGTAAGTGTGCATAATGTAGGGTGATGTTCGTGTGACTTTTAACCTTGATGATGATTATCCTATCCCATCCCTCATAAATACCACCTATACTTTTTCGCAAGGTGGTGCATACCTGCAAAAAGGCAAATATTTGAAACGACAAGCTACTGTCGTGATTCGACATGATAGAAGACTGTTGGGCTTCAACAGTGGCGATTTAATCCTTCTGTCACACCCCGGGGGAGTCCCTGTCCGAAGAAATTTCGGCAGCATCTCCCCTGTATAGGTGACAATCTGAAACTTTTCTACATCCATAATCATACACGACCAACACGGCCGGAACATATGTATATAACAACAAATAAATAAGCAAACAATCACACCATCCACGCAGTTAAATAGTGAACTAAAACATATGATAAGTAAACATCTCAAATCATCCTACTCAACTACACTCATAAAGCACAAAACTGATATCCTATTCAACTACACTCATAAAGCACAAAAACTCAACGATGCAAATAAAGTCAACTTACCTCTTCTGCCGTCCAGGCAGGCATGTAGAAGATCATGTCGAATAAAATCCATCAGTAAGTAAAAATCCATACAAGATCTAAAGTATCAAAACAGAACAAGTCTAAACATAGTTTAATAAAGAAAAACCAAAAGACCAACAAACGTCCTCGTGGACTGCAGGGGACTAGCGACTGGAACTCTCCGGACAGCATCAACCTGAAAATAGCAACGGAGGAGGGTGTGAGTCCAACACTCAGCGGGTAACAACTGATATGCATAATAAAGAAAATAACAACTAACACTAATCATGCGTACAGTCTCCAGATACAAGAAGGATAAATGCAACTGAAACAAGCAGGAGAAAACTGTACTAATCAGGACCAAGGTAGAAATATAATAGGGTCGTCAGACCGAGAGGTATCAAAATCTTGTATGCATGTCAAACATATGCATCCATCCAAATGCAACATATAAGTGCAGCAAACACAATCAGAAAATGCATAAATGCATATGATGCCAATGATGAGTCCTGGTCACCCCTGACGCCAGTCAGCCATCTCACACACGATAGTGAGACCGAGTGGGTAGGGCTGTGACAACCGTGCACTCTGATATCACTACTCCTGATGAGTGACTGAGTGGACGAGATACTGTCGGAGTACACCTATCCTCCTACTCCAAATCATAAGTGGGGGAGCTCAATGCTCTCATCTCCTGGTACATGATGACGGGGAGGGATCCCGGCGTGCTACCACGTTGCAGTACACTACCCATGAGTGTCCCTGCGGAGCACCACCGAGCAAACTGACGTGCTACCATGCTGCATCACGCTACCCATGAGTGGACCAGCGGAGCACCGATAGAGATGAAACTGGCAATGCACTCAACAATAATAGAGCAGACTATCGCGCAGCATGCAATCATGCGAATGGTGCATGACACTAAGCATGGTACAATCCTGAGCAGCATAGCAATATCCACATATATGTAAAATGTGTACCATAGGACAATGAACCAAATCAAAGGTACACAGATCAGATAAGGTATAAACCTAGGTCTTGAACATAATAACAACATGGTTGTGTCACTACCCCTATAAGTATGTATAATCAGGTAGGTACTAACATGAAGTGCATAACAAATAAACAAACAAGCATGTAACAGATCAGGTAGTGACCAACTGAAGCAGATAAGAAACACAATCATTGCTATTTGTTAAAAACATTACTATGCATATCAAATGACATAAAGTTAAAGTACCCACCTCCAATAAAAGGATCGTATCCGAAATAGATCCCTCGTCGAGACACTGTCTCGAATCAACCTCCTATAATCACACGTTACAACTAAATTTATCATTAATCAAAATAACCAAATCCTAAACTTATTAGGAATAAATCATAGTGAATCAACCCAATAGATCCCCATCCCTTGCATAATTCACCACATGTCCCTAAAGATCCTGATTTCAGATTCTAAAACTCCAATAGCAAGAACTAGATCAAAACACAATTTGGGTAATCAACACTTACCCTAATGTCACCAATCCTCTACTCCACCAGAAGCAATTAGCTGTTCCGGAAGCCACCCAACACCTCCTCTGCCATAATAAGTCCATAGATAAATTCTCAACCCTTTGATATACCCTGGATCCCACCAATAGGATCCAGATCTAATAGGACAGAAATAATCAAACCAAAACTCACCAATTTCGGATGCTCCCCTATTGGTTCACTGTAGGAGGTGGCTGAAGGAAAACCCAATAGTGGAATTAGGGCACGGAAGGGGACACCAAGGCTTGGGTTGCTGCTCCTAAACGAAGACCTACTCAAGCTTCTGGATTCCGGTGATTTAGGGCACAGGTACGCCGGCAACAAAGCATCGGACGACTGCAGTGATTGGATCTAGGGCAAAGTGAAAGGATGCTACCGGCGGAGCCCTCCGTGGTGATCGGTGTGGTAAGGACCCTCCGCGACGATGAGATGTCGGCAGGGGAGAGGAAGCTTCGGTGAGGCTTCGGCTGTAGGGCGTCGCGCTGCTCCGTGTGGCGGCGACGACTTTGCAAAGGGCAGAGGGGTTTAGCCGGCTACCGACATTGGTCGATGCTGGCCGATCAGTGCAAGAGGGGAGAGGGGAGAGTTCAACGGTGTCGGGCAGAAGCACAGAGGGAGAAGAAGAGGAAGAGGAAGGATCGGGTAGGGTTCTTGTATGCTCGGGAAGGCAAGGAACCATCGGCACGAGGAGGTTAGGGCACGGCGTGAGTTTGGCGGAGGAGAATAAGAAAATAAAAAAAAGAAAGGAAAAGGAATTAGGAAAATAAATATTTCCTCGCTTAAATGGGGTAGCCTAAATAGGTTTTCCCGGGGCTTAGTTTTTATCCCCATAAACTCGTTCATACAGTCTCCGAAAAATTTCAGAAAAATTTCTAAAAATTCTGTAAAATTCCCTTATCATTATTTGCCATTTTTTGGTATTTTACATTTTTCCCCACTAATAAAAATTTAGTCCCCAAATTTTGTTATCTACCATCAGCAAGTACTAACAACAGATAGAAAGTATAAATGCTGAAGGGTAAATTAAATCACATACCTCAAGTGAAAAGATGGGGATATCGAGCTCAGATCGTATCCTCGAGCTCCCAAGTAGCCTCCTCGTCCGAATGATGCTGCCATCTGACTTTAACCAGCCGGATAGTCTTGTTCTGCAACTGACGCTCTTTCCGGTCTAGAATCTGTACCGAAATCTCCTCATAAGTGACGTCAGGCTGAATAGGAACTGATATATCTGTCAGCACATGTGTCGGGTTGGGTACTTATCTCCTCAGCATAGATACGTGGAATACGTCGTGAACGCCTGCCAAGGACGGTGGTAGTGCCAGACGATAAGCTACTGCTCCAATCCTCTCCAGGATCTGGAAAGGGCCAATGTATCGTGGAGCTAGCTTACCTCTGAGGACAAATCTCTTCACCCCCTTCGTGGGTGAAACTCGCAGGAAAACATGATCACCAATAGAGAACTCCAAAGGTCTGCGTCTCTGATCAACATAACTCTTCTGGCGGTCTTGCGCCTCTGACATGCTCCGTCTGATAGTACGGACCAACTCTGTCTTCTGCTGAGCTCTATGAGGTCCCAACAGCTGGGCCTCCCCAACCTCATCCCAGAGGGTGGGTGTCCGACAAGACCTACCATACAATGCCTCAAACGGTGCCATCTGGATAGCCGAATGAAAGCTGTTGTTGTAGGCAAACTCTACCAATGGAAAATGGTCCTCCCAATTGCCTCCAAAATCTAATACACATGACCTCAGCAAGTCCTCTAGAGTCTGAATAGTCCGCTTTGACTGTCCATTTGTCTGCGGATGGAAAGCTGTACTGAAACGGAGCTGAGTGCCCAAGGCCCGCTGCAGACTCTGCCAGAATCGAGACGTGAACCGGGGGTCTCTGTCCGAAATAATACTCAAAGGGACACCATGCAATCTGATGATCCCCCGGCAATACAGATTTGCCAATCGATCCAGGGAATCTGTCCTCCGGATCGCTAAGAAGTGTGCGGATTTGGTTAATTGATCAACGATTACCCAAATCGCGTCATGGCCTCGTCGTGTCCTCGACAAACCCACCACAAAGTCCATAGTAATGTGTTCCGATTTCCACTCAGGAATAGGAATCCGCTGAAGTAAATCGGCAGGTCTCTGGTGCTCAGCCTTACTTGCTGACAGACAAGACATCTAGCTAGGAATTTCGCGATGTCTTTCTTCATATCATTCCACCAGTAGGAACGCCTCAAATCTCGATACATGAGGGTCCCACCTGGATGGATCGCAAATCGAGAGCGATGAGCCTCCTGAAGTAGCTCCTGTAAGACCAGGTGAGACTGAGGTACGCATAATCTACCTCGGAAGTATATAATACCCTCCTCGTCTTGTGTGAACTCGGTCTGCTGCCCGGAAGCTACCTGGCTACCAATAAACTACAAATGCTGATCACTGGCATGGGCCTCTCGGATCCTCGTCCTGATCGACGACTGAGCAACCATGGTAACTAGAATACCCTTCTCTGTCGGTCCCTGCTCCTCAAGGCCTAACTCAGAGAAAACCTGAATCAAGTCTGTGACTGAAGTCCGGTGGCAAGCCAAAGTCCCTCTGGACTTCCTGCTGAGCGCATCGACAACCACATTAGTTTTCCCCGGGTGGTAGCTAATGGTACAATCATAATCCTTCAGGAACTCCATCCATCTCCTCTGTCGGAGATTAAACTCCTTCTGGGTAAAAATATATTTGAGACTCTTATGATTAGTGAGAATCTCAAATGTAATGTCGTACAAATAATGCTGCCAAAGCTTCAGAGCAAAGATGATGGAAGCTAGCTCCAGATCATGTACTGGGTAGTTCTTCTCATGCTTCTTCAACTGTCGAGAAGCATAAGAGACTACCCTGCGGTGCTGCATTAGAAAAACACCCAAACCCTGAAGAGACGCATCGGTGTAGAGTACAAATCCATCCTCTCCAGAAGGTAAAACCAAAACTGGAGCCAACACTAATCTCCGCTTCAGCTCCTCAAAGCTGGTCTCGTAATCCTCGGACCACGTGAACTTCACGCCTTTCCTGGTAAGGTGTGTCAGCGGCATAGCAATACGCGAGAAACCCTCGACAAAACGTCAGTAATATCCGACCAATCCCAGAAAACTGCAGATCTCCTGCACTGACTTCGGCTGCTTCCAGCTGGTGACAGCCTCGATCTTCTGAGGGTCTACTGAAATACCTCTGCTAGAGACCACGTATCCCAGAAAATCGACTGAAGATAGCCAGAATGCACACTTGCTGAACTTCACGTACAGTTGATGTCGTCGAAGAGTCTCCAAAACCGTACGAAGATGCTGTGCATGTTCCTTAGGGATGTAATCGAGCCAAGCCGAGCCGAACTCTTGAATGTTTGAGCTTGACTCGTTTATAATCGAGACGAGCTCGAGCTTTATTTAACGAATATATTCATGGCTCACGAGCTTATTCGAGCTTTTATTGAGCCTAAACAAGCTTAATAAGTATAAATTATAAATTAAATATTTATAAAAAATTAAATTATATATTTAGAGAAAATTATAATATTCTTATTAAAATTTATAATTTTATTCTAATAAATAAATTTAATATATTTATCTATATTTTTCATAAGTAGAGTGTAAAATTTATAAATTTAATATCAAAATTATTATTTTTTTAATTTAAAAGTTGATTCATGAGCTTAACGAACGTGTTCACGAGCTAACGAACCGAGTATTGTGAAGCTTGAGCTTGGTTTGTTTATCTTAACGAGCCTCATTAAACGAGCTCAAACGAGCTTTTATCGAATCGAACTTCGAATATCTCACGAGCGGCTTGGTTCATTTACATCCCTAATGTTCCTCCTCGGAACGCGAGTAGATCAATATGTCATCGATGAAAATGACAACGAACTGATCTAGATACTCCAGAAAGATGTGGTTCATCAAGTCCATAAGCACCGCTAGTGCATTGGTAAGCCCAAATGGCATTACGAAAAACTCATAATGACCATATTTGGTACGGAATACTGTCTTCTGAATATCAGATTCTCTGACTCTCAGCTGATGATATCCAGATCGCAGATCAATCTTAGAATACACTGATGTACCTCTAAGCTGATCAAACAAATCCTCAATCCGTGGAAGGGGGTACTTATTTCTGACGGTCACTGCATTCAGTTGTTTGTTGTCAATGCACAACCTCAGTGTACCATCCTTTTTCTTGACAAACAATACTGGAGAACCCCCATGGAGAAACACTAGGGTGAATAAATCCCCTATCCAGAAGCTCCTGGAGTTGAACCTTCAGTTCGTTCAACTCTTTTGGTGCCATACGATAAGGAGCTTTCGATGCCAGTACGGTCCCCGGAATCAGCTTAATAGCGAACTCCACCTGCCTCCTGGGAGGTAGACCTGGTAACTCCTCTGGGAATACATCTGGGTACTCTCGGACCACCGGAACGTCGGAGAGCTGCAAACTACTACTGTCCTTAGTATTGATCAAAGATAACAAAAACCTTGACAACCATGCGACAGCAGCTTCTGAGCCTGAATCGCCGAAATAGTCGATATGCCGTCGTCTTTGATGCCAATGAAATTCCACGAGGGTTGGTTCAGAAGCCGGAACGTGACCACCCTCGTCTGGCAATCAACAATGGCATGATATGCTGATAAACAATCCATGCCAAGAATAATATCAAAATCGACCATTTCCAATACTAAAAGATCCACCATAAGTATCATGTTGCCAAAGTCTAACGGGCAACCTCTGACCTCCTGGGTGACATCCAATGTATCACCGGACGGTAGAGAGACGGTCAGTCACTGCAGTCTAAGAGTGGATAATCTACCAATCTCCCTCATAGATGCATGAATAAGCACCAAGATGGAATTGGCAGAAAAGAACACTAAGGATGAAGAATTATGGATTCTAATTAATTTGAGAAATCAAGTGCTTGCCATAGATGAGGTGAAGTCATTCATTCCGGTAATGTCTGTAAGTCCCTTGCAATCATTAGATAAGTAGCTGGTTGCAGACCATTCAGTGAGTCTGCAGGAGGAAATGTTGAGCCCAAATTGTGAGCAACAACCATCTATGCAAATAGCATAGTATAGGCCGATGTACTGAAAGTAGAAATAAAAAGAAGAATTGGATTCTAGCTGGTTTTCAGAAATCTTGACCTGGTGGTCACCATAGAGGTGATATCACTGCAGTTGCACACCTCAAGAGCCTTGCAATATTAGATCATCAGATCATGTTGCAAGTAAATAAGAGCAACGGTTGTCACTGCTAGTTCAGAGTCTAGTGCAGATTAGTTACTAGTGGCCTCTGCAATGACTCCACATCAAGCAGAAGACAACTTGGAGGAAGGCCTCAACCTCCTAGTAAGCATGCAAAAGTGTGGGCCACATCAAACAACATTTCAAATATTTACCAAAGGCTTCATATCGTTTGGTGTCGCATCCAAGTTCAGTGCCTAAACCTTGCCCAAAACTTACTAGAAAATTAAATTCCAAGTTTACGGCAACACGATCTGTTCAGGAAAGGTTACTCATCCTTGCTTCTAAACCGTTATACTAGTTTTTAAGTGGTAAAATGGATAGAAAATATGTAGATCAATGTAAACGTTGTGACCATTTCTACGATAGTACAATACAAATAATCATAGGGTTGATCTTAAATCATAGGAGCATAGGAGTTCCTAAGTATCCTATCCTGGAAATATTTAATCAGACATGCACTGAGCAACAATGTACATGTCTCAATTTCTTATGAACTACATTAACTAAATGGACCTACCTTCACAAGCCAAATGCATCCCAAATTCATCTTTTAAAGGAATCGTAAAGTGATAGAAATCATACTTATGTTGAGGACTAGACCTCATATCTGTTATGTGATAACACAAATATCACTACAAGTATAAAAATTATAAAATTACCTTTATACCTATTTGCCATCTGGAGATATTCCGTCGTTGTCTAGTCCCCATTTTACCTCAGAATTTCGTACAAGAAAACCAACGGAAATTCATACAAATCCGAAAATAAGTACCCAAGTTTACTAGCAAACTTGGGCTAACCTAAAATCTAAAACACCAAAAGCAGGTATTCGTAACCTGCTCAGATACCAATAAATTGGTATCAGATAAATCTCGAAATTCGTAACACGATATACAAACAAGTATCGCCAACTTGGCTCTGATGCCAAATAAATTGTCACACCCCGGGGGAGTCCCTGTCCGAAGAAATTTCGACAGCATCTCCCCTGTACATGTGACAATCTGAAACTTTTCTACATCCATGATCATACACGGCCAACACGGCCGAAACATATGTATATAACAACAAATAAATAAGCAAACAATCACACCATCCACGCAGTTAAATAGTGAACTAAAACAAATGATAAGTAAACATCTCAAATCATCCTACTCAATTACACTCATAAAGCACAAAACCGATATCCTATTCAACTATACTCATAAAGCACAAAAACTCAACGACGCAAATAAAGTCAATACCTCTTCTGCCGTCCAGGCAGGCATGTAGAAGATCATGTCGAATAAAAATCCATCGGCAAGTAAAAATCCATACAAGATCCAAAGTATCAAAACAGAACAAGTCTAAACATAGTCTAATAAAGAAAAACCAAAAGACCAACAAACGTCCTCGTCGACTGCAGGGGACTAGCGATTGGAACTCTTCGGACATCATCAACTTGAAAATAGCAACGGAGGAGGGTGTGAGTCCAACACTCAACGGGTAACAACTGATATGCATAACAAAGAAAATAACAACCAGCACTAATCGTGCGTACAGTCTCCTGATACAAGAAGGATAAATGCAACTGAAACAAGCAGGAGAAAACTGTACTAACCAGAACCAATGTTTAAATATAACAGGGTCGTCAGACCGAGAGGTATCAAAATCCTGTATGCATGTCAAACATATACATCCATCCAAATGCAACATATAAGTGCAGCAAACACAATCAAAAAATGTATAAATGCATATGATGCCAATGATGGGTTCTGGTCACCCCTGACGCCAGTCAGCCATCTCACACACGATGGTGAGACTGAGTGGGTAGGGCTGTGACAACCGTGCACTCTGATATCACTACTCCTGATGAGTGACTGAGTGGACGGGATGCTGTCGGAGTACACCTATCCTCCTACCCCAAATCATAAGTGGGGGAGCTCAATGCTCTCATCTCCCGGTACACGATGACGGGGAGGGATCCCGACGTGCTACCACGCTGCAGTACACTACCCATGAGTGTCCCTGCGGAGCACCACCGAGCAAACTGACGTGCTACCATGCTGCGTCACGCTACCCATGAGTGGACCAACGGAGCACTGACAGAGATGAAACTGGCGATGCACTCAACAATAATGGAGCAGACTATCGCGTAGCATGCAATCATGCGAATGGTGCATGACACTAAGCATGGTAAAATCCTGAGCAGCATAGCAATATCCACATATATGTAAAATGTGTACCATAGGACAATGAACCAAATCAAAGGTACACAAATCAGATAAGGTATAAACCTAGGTCCTGAACATAATAACAACATGGTTGTGTCACTACTCCTATAAGCATGTATAATCATGTAGGTACTAACATGAAGTGCATAACAAATAAACAAACAAGCATGTAACAAATCAGGTAGTGACCAACTGAAGTAGATAAGAAACACAATCATTGCTATTTGTTAAAAACATTACTATGCATATCAAATGACATAAAGTCAAAGTACCCGCCTCCAATAAAAGGATCGTATCCGAAATAGATCCCTCGTCGAGACACCGTCTCGAATCAACCTCCTGTAATCACACGTTACAACTAATTCAATCATTAATCAAAATAACCAAATCCTAAACTTATTAGGAATAAATCATAGTGAATCAACCCAATAGATCCCCATCCCTTGCATAATTCACCACATGTCCCTAAAAATCCTGATTTCAGATTCTAAAACTCCAATAGCAAGAACTAGATCAAAACACAATTTGGGTAATCAACACTTACCCTAATGTCACCAATCCTCTACTCCACCAGAAGCAATTAACTGTTCCGGAAGCCACCCAACACCTCCTCTACCATAATCAGTCCATAGATAAATTCTCAACCCTTTGATATACCCTTGATCCCACCAATAGGATCCAGATCTAATAGGACAGAAATAATCAAACCAAAACTCACCAATTTCGGATGCTCCCCTGTTGGTTCACTGTAGGAGGTGGCTGAAGGAAAACCCAATAGTGGAATTAGGGCACGGAAGGGGACACCAAGGCTTGGGTTGCTGCTCCTAAACGAAGACCTACTCAAGCTTCTGGATTCCGGCGATCTACGGCATAGGTACGCCGACAACAAAGCATCGGACGACTATAGTGATCGGATCTAGGGCAAAGTGAAAGGCTGCTGTCGGCAGAGCCCTCCGTGGTGATCGGTGTGGTAAGGACCCTCCTCGACGATGAGATGTCGGCAAGGGAGAGGAATCTTCGGTGAGGCGTCGGCTGTAGGGCGTCACGCTGCTCCGTGCGGCGGTGGCGACTTCGCAAAGGGCAGAGGGGTTTAGCCGGCTGCCAGCATTGGTCGATGCTGGCCGATCGGTGCAAGAGGGGAGAGGGGAGAGTTTGCCGATGTTGGGAAGAAGCACAGAGGGAGAAGAAGAGGAAGAGGAAGGATCGGGTAGGGTTCTTGTATGCTCGGGGAGGCAAGGAACCGTCGGCACGAGGAGGTTAGGGCACGGCGTGAGTTCGGCGGCGGAGAATAAGAAATTAAAAAAAAGAAAGGAAAAGGAATTAGGAAAATAAACATTTCCTCGCTTAAATGGGGTAGCCTAAACAGGCTTTCCCGGGGCCTAGTTTTTATCCCCGTAAACTCGTCCATACGGTTTCCGAAAAATTCCAGAAAAATTTCTAAAAATTCTGGAAAATTCCTTTATCATTATTCGCCATTTTTCGGTATTTTACACCTTCTCTATCCTTATTTATATCAAATGGCTAGGGATCGAGGGCCCTAGATTTTTAAGGTTTCGAATGTTGTAAAAAACCTATTCATTGCTCATTCTTTTCCAAAACTCTATCGTGTTTTCGACGCCGACGATTTCCTTTTCTCCTATCATCTCTCCTTGTAAGTCCTCATCGTCTCTCTACCTTACTTCACTAGTGCTTTTACTTCTCCTTTTTCTTCATCTTCTATGGCTCAAGAGAGCCCTCCTCACATCCCCGGCCTAGATTAGAGGTCCCAAGGACCATAGGATAATCATCCCCAATGATCATGACCGCCCCCAATTTCCCCCTCTAGGCTTCTTTGCATTGTTCTAAGACCACTTCCCAGGTGGCCTTCGTTTCCCTCTCTATCCATTCTTTTCCAAATTTTCTTGTTACTTTCAAATCCCTCTTCAACAATTAACACCTAATTCCATCCGACTACTATGCAGGGTTGTGATCCTTTTTCGATTATTTCGCCTTCCCTGTATTTTCCACTACTTCTATTATCCTAAGCAAACAGAATCAGGGGTTTTCATCTACCAAGCCCAAATGCAGATTGTCTTTTTTGATAAAATGTCTTCTTCAAATAAGGACTGGAAATCACACTACATCTTCATCAAACCAGTTCCTCCTGTCTCTTGGCCAACCGAGTGGTTGATGGACTTGCCACTGCCACCGAAACTTATAGATTTCCTAGAGGAGCCCACATTCGTAATGGCTGCCCACACCCTAGCCGACTTGAAATTTAGCATAAACATTTTACTTCAAGAGGGTGTTTTGTACCTGTTTGGCTTGAGTTCGATCAAGGTTAAGCTAGCCTACTCTTTCGGTAAGGAATTTTCAATTTAAATCTATATTTTTTCTAAGTGAGGTCTCTCTACTTTCTTTGCAGCTAAAACTATGTGGAAAGCCTCACTTGGAGCTTCCATTAAATTAACTGAAGAAGAACTCCATGACTGGGCAGATGTGGAGCTAGAACTGTGCGACTCAAAGTTACTGTCGCTTCTGCTGCAATCGAGGGCAGTGATGTTACCGCCAACACCAAGGAAATCCCTCTTTCCTTACCCTTTATGGTACCAGTATCCATACCCTCAAGATCATCATAGGGTGCTGTTGGTCTCGGTACGGCCAACAAGAGGGGGGGAATTGCCCTGAAATTAGAATTATATCCTTCTCTTTCTTTCAACTTTAACTAAGACACACTTGTTAATTAATAGAAATAAATTGCATAAAAGAATAAATGAGGCTATCATATTTACTTGGTTTGCAACTAGGGAGGTTCTTAATTCAAGATAAGTGAAGCACACTATCGAAACTCCTTCTTCGATCAAGATCGGAGGTGGATAAGCCTTGTACAATGATTAATAGCTTAGAAAATGAAAATAAAATTTAGAAGTTTGTATACAAGTGTTGTGTTAAATGGAGAGGACCAGAGCTCTATTTATAACTGATGTTAACCCTCTTGCATGTCACGTGGCACTCAAATTATTCTTTGTTGAAAACCCATATTGATTCAATAGAATAAATGTAGAATAGATCCCAAGTCGTATTTTTTCAAGGATAACTAATAAATGTGTGTGTGATTAGATGTAAAATTCCTTTTGGGTTTTCTAATTAGAAATGAGGGTTGATTTTAGTTTTCTTGCTATCTAGATTATAAAATGCAATTCAGATAAGAAAGTGCCTTTAACTAAATTTATCCTAAAACAGAAATCAAACCCTTGCTGTAAATGAAACTATAAAACTAAAAAAAGAAATTTATTCTTGAAACAATTAAAAGAACAACTAAACTAAGCTAGAGGGACAACTTATCACAACTTTATTGAAACTCAATGCAACTGAAAACAGTTAGTTCAGCTACCATAATGTAAACTTCAGAATCTAACTTAATGAAGTAAATGCATACTTTAATCTAAACACACTAATAGACCAATAAACTGCTAACACTAACTTGAGCTAATCTTATTCGAATTGAGTCAGTTACCCCTAAGAACAAGCATGCAGAGTTATTGAAAGGACATTACTGATCATGACTTAACAATCAACATTGTAGAGAAAGAATTTGCTATAACAAATTGAAGAACTAAATTCCGAAGGTTAGACTAACTAACATAAAATTAAAATCCTACTTGTAGAATTGAAACGTATAACAGTTAAATTTGCAAAGCTGAAATGGAATCCACCACAGAATTTCTAATTACAACTACTGGACAGAGCTTAATGCAAACTGGATGAAGATTGCAA
Organism: Zingiber officinale; assembly: GCF_018446385.1. Taxonomy (NCBI): domain Eukaryota; kingdom Viridiplantae; phylum Streptophyta; class Magnoliopsida; order Zingiberales; family Zingiberaceae; genus Zingiber; species Zingiber officinale. Next base: position 73,755,765 of record NC_055993.1, read on the forward strand.
AGAAAAGAAAACTAAACTAAGCATTAGATCTAGCAAATAAATCCCAAATAAACGTAAGAAAGACATTCCACAAACTCAAAACTCTGATAGATCCCCTTCTCTTTGTTGTGACATAGAAACGCTCTTGGAAAACACCCTTCTAGCAGTTGGTGGAGAAGATTTGAACTACTAGCTAATACCGATGTTGCTCACAGCTCCTGGGAACCTCCCTTTAAGCTTGCGATCAATTGAAATTCTCGATGCACGAAGAACAGAAGTTTGAAATTTGGAAACGCGAGTTCTGATCGATTAATCTGATCGATTCAAATGTCACGGGCGAATTTGGAAATGGAATGGAATCGGAAATGCCGAGGTAACACCGCCGACACCTCCATTGGATGATGGATACTCAGATCGGGGAAACACCCTCTAATCTGTGGCACGCTATGAACGCAGAAATCGAAGTCGTGATTAGTGGAACGACCTTCTGTTTCTCTCTGATCCTCAGACACTGATTACCAGTTGCTCAGGTCTCGCCGTCAATGAAGGAAATTGAATCTCAGATCTGGAACGAGAATGGAGCTTGCATCGCCGTGTGAAGAAGACGAAGATGGCACGATGAACAGTAGCGCAAGCCACTATTCATCGTGCCGAAGCTGAGCTTTTAAATCCTTGCTTGAACTCGGTTCAAGAGTGGCTAATCAAATGGCTTGAGTCACATGGCTTAGGTTGAGTTTAGTTGATTCGCATGGTTTTAGCTACTCTTCTTGATTGCATGAACCCAACCTCCTCATCAAATAAGCTTGAATCCCTTGCTCAATAAACCCCATTGGTTACCTACACAATCAAATTACATTTATGAGACAAAAATTCATGAATTAAAGAAAAGAAATGTGGTTAGCTTAAATCAATCCTTGCTTTATGAACCACATCACAAATCAATTCATCAATATAATAATTCTCCAAAAATCATCCGAAACCCAACAAAATAATATGCCTAATAAACCAACTATCAAAATCCCCCACACTTATTCTTGCATGTCTCATGTAAGTCAAGAAAACTAAAGAATCTACTTTAATAGTGCCTCCTAGACAAATTCCTAATCATGATTAGAAGCTAGAGAAGGAAAACCATCTAAGATTGTCAAATTTCTAGAACTCAAGCATTCATGAACATCAACTTTTACTCTTGGTTAATAACATAATGATTTTCATCCATCATGAATAAATTGAGAATGATAACACACTAATCTCACAAGAATTTTTGGTGGCCCTCATTCTATTTCAATATGTGATCACAACAATGGAGGGCACTCATGCTACTTATGCTTCTTGCACTACCGTATGCTTGTTTATCTTCTACTCTCTACCATGATCATGGATATAAATTCACATTATGAAGGTAAATCATAAAGAAAAAAAAATTGAATTAGATCCAATTAGAAGTTTTAGTCAAAAGCAAGCAAAGATAAGAAAGAATTAGTTCAATTGCTAGTGGAAGACATGGGTACATAAGTATGCTATATGATTGGATTCTGGCCACACTCCCCTACTTCTCTTCTTCCTTAACTCACTTCCATATGCATCACTCTGTTGAGAAATTCAGTTTCAAGTTCATTTCGGTTTCCATAGTATTTCAGCAAACTTATCTCAAAATCTCAATATAATGTAAGCTGATTTTTTTTGCCTTTACTGTTCTAAAAACTTGAGCTTGATTTCCTTAGATTTGAGCCTAAAGAAACATTTCGTTCATTATCAGTTAAAGTATTCTTCCTTCACTCTACTTCAATTTCCAGTCTTTATAAAGTTTGGCACAAAATTGCACTGCACAGAATTGGAACAATACTGCTTGTTTTGACTTCACTGTTTCTAGTTCCAAAACTTGACCTCCAAGTTCTTTTCCAGTTGTTATCTTCATTCACTAATTTATGAACCTATAATTCCTTCCCGTTTACAGTTCTCTTTTTGTTTTTATTCTAAATTCATTTCTGATTCCTGTAAATCAGCTTCCAAATTCAAATTCTGTAATTCTGCAGTCTAGCTAACTACTGATCTCCCTTCAATCCAAGCTTTACTATTTCAGTCCAATAATGATTTCTCACATTACATTTCTTCAATTAAAGCTTGAACACAATAAATTCCAAATAAGGTACTCAATCTAGCCACTGGATACAAAATTATGAACAATTAAGTTTCAGATTACAATTTCTGAATTGTTTCTGTTCTTGTTTCAGACTCCTACTTAGTCACGAATTTCTGTTTCAGTTTCAGAGATATTGAATACTTGCTCCCATTACTACCTCTACACATTTTCTATTTCCCATTTTTCTTCATTCTTTCCAGACTAAAGGAGCAATTCTTTGAATCAGAATTCCTGTACCATTCAGCATTTCAGAAAATAAGAAAACATGTAATCACATCCGTTTCAGCAATACAAGGTCTTCAAACAATTCCTCACTGACTTTAAGAGCTAATGATGCCAAGTTGGTACAAACTTTGATACTACTTCTATTCTAGATTCTGTTCTATTTTAAATCCAAACAACTTTAATCTCCTTACAGAATTCGAATCGAACAGTTTCCAATTTTCAGTTTCAACTTTTCCTGTTTCACTTTTACTTTACTGCATTTAGATCAAGCTTTGTTGTTAAATCTTCTATGAACTATTGCCTTTAATCACTCAATCACATTTAGCTTGAATTCATTTTATTTCAGCTCAGAAATTCAGTTCCCAAGATTGACATAGAATTTTGCCCTCTAAACAGAATTCAACAACTTCATTATGTTTTTAGCAACTTGATATTTCCAGAATTTTAACCTTTCTTAATCTGACCAAACCTTAATCTTTAATCCCTCTAGACCATCTCATTTAACAAACGATTAATGCAGGCTTGGGTTTCATTATTCCTGATCAAGAAGCTCAATTTAGTATAACCAACCATATACCAAATACTGCATTCACCATTGCTTTGACAGATTTTGGCTTGAACACTTGTCTTCATTTACTTCTCTTCGTTTACCATTCATACCCTTCTCTTGATTACCTGGAAACTGATTCCAGCTATGATTTGAAATCAACAAATTTAATACAAACATATCCTCCATCAAACTATTTTCTCATTTTCTTAAATTTCCTTCTTCACTGTTTGTAGCATCAAGTGTCTGCAATTGTCTTCATTTCATCAAATAATGTCCACCTCTTGAATCTCGAATTCTGATCCATAGTGATCAGGTTCCAGTTGCCACTTCATTTCATTTCTGTAATTTCCTCATGTCTGTTCACTTCTATCACTATTTTTACCAAGTTACCACCAGCTCCTTTTGTTACTAGAATTCCAAAGCTTCACCTGATTTTCATATCAACTCTAGCTTCATCAATATTTTAGTACTTCGCCTGAATTGTAGGTACATCTTTAACAATAAATTTCAAATAACTACACTTAACTCCAGCTCATAGTTCCAGCTTCCAGAATTCTTGAAACCTCCTCAATCGAAATTGCATTCTGTCAAGTGCAGATTTCAATTTCCTCACTGCTTACAATTCTGCAACTTTAAGCTTAAGTATCAAGATCTACAATTCAGATACCCTTAGTCTTAAATCCTATAGATTCAGGCTCATGAGAAAATGATATGTGGCAATGAATTAATGGAAACTGAATTCAAAACTGCCTGCTGAATCAGCATGCATTCCACTACACCATCAACATTTAATTTCAAGAATTAGGCTAATTCCTCATATCAATCCAAGCAATCACAATGTTTCCAGTAGAGATACGTCTGTTTAACGAAGGATTTAGATCATGAAAAGATTTTCTCAACAAAAATCAAATTTGGCACAGTAAAGATGCTTGCAACTACTCAAAACACTAAACACCTCCCCCACACTTCAACCTTTGTCTGTCTCGGCCAAAGAATCCATCACATAATGCCCAATGTATCCATATCCAAGATTTTAACAGTGAAAGATATCAAAAGATATTATAGTAAACAAGAATAATGGTAAGAAATAGTGTGAAAGAGATATAACAGATTAACCTTCATAAATGTAATTCAATACATTGAATTGTGATTTTGAAAGAATCAAAGCAAGTTCTAGAGTTGTAGTAACACAAGTGAATCACACAATTAAGGCTTAAAACTTACTAGGTATATAAAAAAATATCATCTCAACTTATTAATCTAGTGTCCATCATTAAGTAGTAACCTCAAGAAAATAAAGAGTCCAATCATGACATTAAGCCTAAAAATTAACACTAAAAAATAGCTAACATTCTCCATTACTAACATGTAAAAGAAAAATGCCAAGGTGTAACGACCCAAAATTCCTCATTACGAGTCCTAATAGTACGTAAAAATACTTAGAAATGCTTTAGAAAAATTCTAGAGATTTTTAGAAATTTTTAGAGTATTTTTATGCAATTTTTGGAGTTCGTTTGGAATTTTTACTAAACGAAAGAAGTTTCGACAAAAATAATGTCCAAGTCGAGATTCGAACCCACGACCTCCGGCCAAGCCAACTCTTAAGCGAATCCGGCTGACCAAGTGCCCAAGCGGACGTTGCTGATTAAAGAAGGAGAAACATTTATTTAAGCGGTAGTTAATAAATAGGAAATAAATAGGAGTAAAAGGGTTCGGCTGAGGAATCGAACCCGCGACCCGGTCAAAGACTTAACAAAAGGCGGCTGACCGGGTGACCCAGCGAGCGTTGCCGATTAAAAAGGGGAATGAAATTTATTTAAGTAATGGTTAATAGGAAACAGAAAATAAATAGGAATAAAAGGGGCGACTGAGCAATCGAACCCGCAACCAGGGGCGAATCCAGCGGACCAAGAATCCAAGCGGACCGATCTGTTTAGAAAAGATAGAAAAATTTATTAATGAGTTAACAGAAATATTAAGTTATAAAAAGGGATAAGTTGATGCTCTATTTTTCCGTGACCTAAACCATTCTCTCCTTCTCTTTTGCGTACGATGGCGGAGCTCGGCCAGAAAACAAAAGGGAGTTAGGGCATCGTCTCCGGCGGCCGGCCAAGGTCCTAGAAGCCCTTCTTGTTCGGTGGTGAGTCCAAGAAGCAAGGTAAGTGCTTCCTCACCTGCAGTAGAGTAGCTTCGGATTCATGTGTTCTTGATTTCCGACGCATACCGCAAAGATTGATGATTTTGAAGATTTCCTGCCGTGAGTTTCATAAAGAAGATGAGAAGAGGTTTTAATTAATTTGAGTATGTGGTTTAGTTTATTCCTTATTGTTTGATTGGTGCTGCTGCCATGAAACTAAATTTAGTTCATTTAGATTTGGAAAGGAGTGAATTGTTTTGTTATGCAGTGAGCATGAGACAGATATCATATTGATTAATTTATGGGAAGAGAATGCATAAATTTAAAGGAATATTAGATTCAGAAAAGATGATGATCAAATGTTGATGACGTAAATTAAGGATGGAAACTTTACTTTCAGATTTTTGATGGTTTAGCATTGGAAGATCCAATTAGATCTCTAGTAGTTTAATTAGATTTGCATATTTTAATTAAGCTTATAGTGCAGATTTTTTATTAAGCTTATAGTGTAGAATTTTGATTAAGTTTGTAGGCAGATTTGATTAAGCTTATAGTGCAGAATTTTGATTAAGTTTGTAGGCAGATTTGATTAAGCTCATAGTGTAGAATTTTGATTAAGTTTGTAGGCAGATTTGATTAAGCTTATAGTGCAAAATTTTGATTAAGTTTGTAGTCAGATTTGATTAAGCTCATAGTGCAGAATTTTGATTAAGTTTGTAGGCAGATTTGATTAAGCTTATAGTGCAGAATTTTGATTAAGCTTATAGTGCAGAATTTGATTAAGCTCATAGTGCAGAATTTTGATTAAGTTTGTAGACAGATTTGATTAAGCTTATAGTGCAGAATTTTGATTAAGCTTATAGTGCAGAATTTTGATTAAGTTTGCAGGCATATTTGATTAAGCTTGTATGCAGATTTAGTTTTAGTGCAGTTCAATAAGCATTTCAGTACAGTTCTATTAAGTATTTCCATGCAATTCTGTTAAGCATTTCAGTGCTGAGTTAATAAGCATTTTAGTGCAGTTTTGTATGAGACATCTTTTTAATAGAGGTATTAACAAGTATCAGCAAGATAAAGAAAAGAAAGAAAAAGGCCAAGGCCTTAAGTAGATCCCAAAGTCAAGACTTTAGGGATTTTGGCACACAAGGTGCTCGTTAAAATGCCAAGACATTTAAAGAAGAAGTAATTAATATAAATCAGCTTATGAATTAGTATTTTACTTTTATCAGTGGCACTATGCTGGACTCTTAGTTGTCCTTGGGTTGAGCTCCCATAGTCGTCCCTAGGTTTAGATAACCTAGTAAACCCTACTAGATTCGGGACTAGTTACCTCGGGTCTAGTTAGGGATGTGCGCATAACAAGTACAGTTGCCGGGCCCATCAGCAGCTTGATTATTATTTTTATCTATTATGAAAATAGTTTTCAAAACTTCACAAAATCAGTTACGTGAATACAGTTCAGATTCAGCATTAGCCTAGCATCAGTTTAGCTCAGTTTATGTATCAGTTCAGTTAAACTTATTATTCTGAAATATAAAAGTATAAGTTTTGAACAAGTGAAATAAGCTTTACATGTTTAGCATTTCAGCATGTCTTGTTTCTTTTGCTATTAGATGAGCATGTGTAGTATTTCCTTTAAAGCATTCAGTTTTAGATTTATTTTATTCACATGCATATTCGAGTTTTATGAGTTAGATAGCGCTTACTAAGCAATTTTGCTTATAGTTGCATTTCCTCTTACTGTAGATAAAGAAAAGGGAAAGTTATAGCAAAGGAAGGCGACAAGGAGGTGCGGATGGATGTGTGATGCCTGGACTATAGAAGCCTTGGGATTTAGCATAAGAATTTATTAAGATTGTCATGTATTTAGCATTCTTTCATTTAAATTGTTATGCACATTAGACCTATTATCTGAGTTGTATAATGGTTGCATGCATGTTCAGATTAATACATATATTTCAGCATGATTAGATTGATGTATAGATTTAGTTGTGAACATAAGTCTGAGTAGTATGTATAGATGAGTCATTTAGTCTTCCACTGCCAGTTAATTGCATGTTTTGAGTGTTTAGAGAGTTTTAAGTATAGATATTTTCATGCGAACAATTTTAGTTAAAGTATAGTTAGTAGTCCAGTAGCGCTCCGCCCTCGCAGACTAGTAGTGAGGAGGGTGGGGTGTTACACAAGGGATACCATTTTCTTATTCCGAAAATCAAAACCAAATACAAAAGAAAACTACCTACAGTAAAGAATTTATTTCTTAAAATCAAAATTAAAATTTTCAACAAAGAATTTATTTAAACAACTCAACATGAATATATGTAAATGCAAAAGAAAATTAAGTTGGAACAAACTCCCCTTTAACTTGGGTAGAAAGCACCAATGTTGCTCATTCTTTCCATTACCACTCCATTGCTACTTTCATGAAATATCTTGAGTCTATGCCCATTAACTTTGAGAATCCGACCGGTGGACTCCTCCCTAATCTCAATATCTCCATAAGAAAATCCATTAGTCACAATATATGGCCCTTCCCAACGAGATCTCAACGTACCTTTCATCAATTTGAACCGTGACCTATATAAAAACACCTTGTCACCAATATGAAATTTCTTAAGCACAATGTGCTTATCATGAAAATTTTTGGTCTTTTCTTTGTAGATCCGTGAGTTCTCAAATGCCTCTAGCCTAATTTCCTCAAGTTCTTAAAGTTGTTACTTCCTCTCTTCTCTTGCTTAGCTAGCATCAAAATTATAAGCTTTGACTGCCCAAAAAGCCCTATGTTCAATCTCCACTGGAAGATAACAAGATTTTCTATATACAATTCTATATGGAGACATCCCTATAGGGGTCTTGAAAGTAGTCCTATAAGCCCACAATGCATCATCTAATCTCTTGCTCCAGTCCTTCCTATCAGGCCTCACTGTCTTTTCAAGAATTAACTTTACTTCTCTGTTGGACACTTCATCCTGCTCATTTGTTTAGGGATGATAAGGAGTAGAAACTCTATGTGAAACCGCATACTTGCTTAGCATAGCCTTTATGTGTCCATTGCAAAAATGTGGCCCTTGATCACTACTGATCACCCTAGGCACTCCAAACCTATAGAAAATGTGTGACCTGACAAAACTAATAAGAACTGAAGAATCATCAGTCCTATTGAGAATGGTTTCCACCCATTTGGAAATATAATCAACTGCCAATAACATATATGAAAATCCAAAGGAGACAGGAAATGGACCCATGAAGTCAATACCTCATACATCAAAAATCTCACAAAATAACATGTAATGCCAAAGCATCTCATTCCTAGGTCCTATGTTCCTAGTTTGTTGATACCTATCACATGATCTATAAAAAACATAGGCATCACGAAAAAGGGTGGGTCAATACAAACCACACTCTAGAACTTTTCTTGTAGTCCTCTGGGGTTCAAAATGTTCCCCACACTCAGATGAATGACAAAATGTGAGTACAGACTGGAACTCAAAATTAGGTATGCATCTCCTAATGATCTGATCACTACAAAATTTCCACAAATAAGGATCATCCCACACATAATATTTTGTGTCACTTTTTAATTTGTTCTTTTGAGTTTTTGAAAATTATGCAGGTAAAACATGAGCTACTAAAAAGTTAACCTGATCTGCATACCAAGGTGACTCAGCATGTATCTAAAAAAGCTACTTATTTTTAAAATCATCATCAATAGTCGTATGATCTGAATCTCCCACAATCCTGCTCAAGTAATCTGTAGCCAAGTTCTCCTTCCTACTCCTATCTCGTTTCTCCAAATCAAATTCTTGAAGCAGAAGCATCCATCTAATCAATCTAGGCTTGGCATCTGGCTTCTTCAGGAGGAACTTCAAAGCTGCATGATCAGAAAATATAATTACGTGAGAACAAAGTAAATATGATCTGAATTTATCTAAAGTAAAAACTATAGAAAGAAGTTCTTTTTCTACCGTGGTGTAGTTTGCTTGAGCTACATCTAAAGTCTTTGAAGCATAATAGATCACATGTGGTGCTCCATCTACTGTTTGAGCAAATATAGCTCCTACACCATGGTTCGATGCATCACACATCAACTCAAAAGGAAGAGTCCAATCTGGTGGCCTAATGATAGGTGCTGAAATCAAGGCTTCCTTCAATCTCTCAAAGGCTTCCTTGCACCTCTGATCAAAATGAAAGTCCACATCTTTCTGAAGCAACTGAGACAATGGAAGAGCAATCTTACTGAAGTCTCTAATAAATCTCCTGTAGAATCCTGCATGACCAAGGAAAGCTCAAACATCCCGCACACATGCAGGGTAAGATAAAGAAGATATAGCACTTATTTTAGCAGGATCTACCTCAACACCTCTCCTAGAGACTATATGACCTAAAATAATTCCGTGCTCAACAATAAAATGACATTTTTCAAAATTAAGTATCAAATCAGTCTCAATGCATCTATTTAGAAACCTAGACAAATTTTCTAAAAATGCATCGAAAGATGATCCATACACAGAAAAATCATCCATGAACACTTCCATGCAATGCTCTAATAAATCACCAAAAATACTTGCCTTGCATCGCTGAAAAGTCCTTGGAGTGCTGCAAAGTCCAAATGGCCTGCGTCTATAAGCGAATGTACCAAAAGGACAAGTGAAGGTGGTCTTCTCCTGATCCTATGGGTTGATGCAAATATGAAAATAGTCTGTATATCCATCTAGGAAGCAATAATGTGACTTACTTGCAAACCTCTCTAGCATCTTATCAATAAAGGTAAGGGGTAATGGTTCTTTCTGCTTGCTTGGTTCAGCTTCTTGTAGTCCAAACAAACTCTCCATGAATTCTTCACTCTGGTGGGCACCAACTCATTCTCTTCATTAGCTATCATTGTCACTCCTGATTTCTTTGGAACCACATGGATGAGACTTACCCATTTACTGTCAGAAATAGGGTAGATGATACCTGCTTGCAGAAGTCTAGTTACCTCTTCTTGACTACATCAAGGATCAGTGGGTTAAATCTTCTCTGTGGCTGTCTCACTGGTTTTATATCCTCCTCTAAACAAATCCTATGCATGCAAATGGAAGGACTAATCCCAGGAATGTTAGCAAGTGTCCATCCAATGGCTCTTCTAGACTACCTCAGAATCTCTAATAATCTCCTCTCCCGCTCTGACTCTAAATTATGGGCTATAATGACAAGTAACTGCTGATCTTCTCCCAAATAAGCATACTTCAAATGTTTAGGCAATGGTTTTAACTCAATCTGTGACTCATCACTAGATGGTGATCCCTGGGGTAGTGCTTCTACTAAGCAATCCCCTACACATAAATCTTCTTCTCTTGACGATCCTTGGGGAAGTGTTTCTACTAAGCAATCCTCTACACATAAATCATCTCTCATCCGAAGATAAACTGCAAGAAATGTCCATGTCTAAAGTTGCAGAATATTGCTTACACTCACCTACATCAGAAATATCCAGAAATGAATTATCATCAAAAAATAAATCCATGCTAGTCAACTCCTCTAAGATATCCACACTAAGAATAGAATGATCTTCTCTTGGGTGCTTCATGGCATCTAAAATACTAAACTGGACCACTGTATCTCCTATCTCCATGGAAAGTGTGCCCGCATGAACTTCAATCTTTATCCTTACAGTCTTCAGGAATGGTCTTCCAAGAATAAGTGGAGATCTATTGGCTAGATAGTCTCCTTCTATATCTAGGATATAAAAATATGCAAGAAAAATATGTTCTCTGACCTTAACTGACACATCTTCAATAACTCCAGCTGGATGAGTCTAACTATGATTAGCTAACTAAATAACAACTCTTGTAGGATGTAATAGTCCAATCCCTAAAGTCTGAAAATTGATTTTGGCATTACATTAATTGAAGCTCCCAAATCTAATATAGCATCCTCAAAAAGATTGCTCCCAATCTCACAAGGTACAGTGAACACTCCAGGATCTTTACATTTTTGAGGAATTGGCTGGATGAGTACTGATACATTCTTGCCCATGCTAATCAACTTGTTCTCCTTCAACTTCTTTTCGTGCACACAAAGATCCTTGAGAAATTTTGTATACTTGGGAATTTGCTTGATCATTGTCAATAAAGGCACATTCACTTCCACATTGCTAAATAGCTTCACAAGATCTTGATACTCTCTAACTTTTTCCTCCTCTACATCCTTCATTGGTTGTACTCTGTGTTGAGGAAAAGGCAAAGAAATACTAGGCTCGACAACTTGTTGTGCTGGAATTCTAGAATTGAATCAACTAGAATTCTGCCACTGGAATTTTCCGAACCAATGCCAACTTTCTCTTTATCTAAAGTCTTGGTATCAATGTAAATCAAATCTGAGTTTGAATTTGGAGAACAATGTCCTGCTTGCAAACTAGAATCAAAGCTATTTGCATTTGTTTGTAAGTTGGTTGGATCTAGAACTTGAGCTGCTGTACATTTTCCAAAAAAATCTGCTCCATTTGATTCCACCTATGAAATTCTCTTCCCACTTTTGAGAGTTAATGCACTCACATTCCCCTTAGGATTTTGTGTTGTTTATGAAGGAAATTGACTTGATCCTTGAGCTTGCATTTGGTTAATGCTAGAAGCTAGTTACCCAATCTACCTTTTAATGTTTTGTAGAGCAGAATTAGCTCTTTACTGATTTTGTTGCTGCTGTAACATTTGCTGCATCAACTCCTCCAATCTAGCTTGCTGTGCATCTGAACTAGAGGTAGCATTGAAACTTCCTTGAGTCAAACTTAGTTTTGAGGGTGCTAGAAGTGCATGTTGGTTTTGTAGATTTTGGAAATTCTGAGATTGGTGATGTTGCTACTAGTTTTGTTGAAATGATTATTGATAAGGCTAAATCACATGATTGTTGAAATTGACTCGTAGGTTGATAATGATGCCGAAAAGGTTGTAATTGCTGTTGGAATCCCTGTTGAAGCGGTTGAAAACTCTGATTTTTCTAGAAATTCTGAGTTGCCATACTTCAAATTTGGATGATCTCTCCAACCTTAGTTGAATGTAGAAGAATAAGGGTCATATTTTTGTTGGAATTGAGCTCTCGAAAATACTGCCAATGATTCATCTTGATGAAGATTTGGACATAATTCTGAAATGTGATCTTGACTTGAACAGATACTACAAACTATCTTTGATTGACATGGAAATTGGGTATTCGAAAAAGTAGAAGTTTGTTTAACATTATTCAATGCCAATTGCTTCACTAAAGATGTTAATTCCAACAATGTACTCCTTATCTCCTTTTGTTCATTAGAAACCATTTGAATCTCTCCAACTCCTCTTGTAGTTAATGACCTACTTCCAAATTGCTGTGAATTCTCTTCCATGTTAGAAATAAGCTCTCTAGCTTGTTCTAGAGTCTTGTTCACTAAAGCTCCTCCAACTGCTGCATCTATCATACTTCTATCCATAGGTAACAAACCCTCATAGAAGTACTGGACAAGTAATTGTTCACTAATTTGGTGTTGAGGACAACTTGAACACAACTTCTTGAATCTCTCCCAAAAGTCATAAAGTGTCTCTCCCACCACTTGCTGAATCCCACAGATACTTTTCCTGATAGTTGCAGTTCATGAAGCTAGAAAGAATTTCTCCAAGAAAGCCTTTGTGAGATCTCGGAAAATTTAATTAATAGGGTTATTTGGAAAATAGCCTTATAGAATTTTTTCGGAATTTTTAGAAATTTTCTGGGAATTTTTCGGAGCTCGTACGAAGGGTTTTGAGGGGATCGATCGGGGGATTCGGATGAAGCCAGTTTGGGATACCCGTTTAAGTGAGGAAATGTTTTTAAATATAATTCCATTTCTTTTCTTATTTCTTTTCTCCCCAAACGCTGATCCACCCGTGTCTTCTCCCCCTTTCTCCTCTCCTTCCCCGATCCCGCGCCCAATCCCATTCTCTTCTCCGACGCCGACGAAGCCACCAGGGGAATTGATCGCCGGCGGCTGAGCACCCTCTTCCACCACCGTCCACCAGATCTGGGAGGGGGTTTGTTGGTTCAGCGCCGCTAGATCGAGCCGCCATCGCCGATCGCCGGCGTGAAGGAGCAATTAGGGTTCCACGGGTAAGCGACCGATCCTTCCTCTTTCCTGTTCTTTGATTTGTGCCCTAGATTCGATTCTTATTCTTCTCTTGACCCTTGCGGACCCGTGCCCTAGATCGCCGGAAGCCATTCCCCGATCTCTTCTCTGTTCACCGATACCCTATTCTTGATCCTCATCTTCTTGTGGTTGATTAGGTTTCGGTTGAAGATGATGGGATCAATGGTAGCTATCGGCAGAGACAAGTAGGGTGGAATCCAGTGAGGAGAAATTCCAAGGAGGTCTTGATGAGGCGTTTTTGAGCTGCTGGGCACAGGCTAGAAGGATGGTTAATTAATCAACTATCTCCCTGCTTGACCTATTGTTGTGATCGTCTTCCGGTTCTGGACTAGGAGGAAAGCATCTGATCAGTGGGCCTCCTCCCTGTTGTTGATTGAGGTCCCGGTTAGAGGTGAGTTCTCGTTAAAATTAGGTATTGCTGGATTAGGGTTCTCCATTTATTGTTGATCTGTGATCTTTGCTTGATTCCTTTTTGGTCCGGTGGATCCAGTAGGTTGTGGTTCTGTGGTGTTCTTGATTCAATTCACTTGGTCCAGCAATACTCCAACCAACAGCTCCCCTAGTTCCAGCAGATTACCTTGTATTCCAGTGGTTGAATTGAGATACGTGTAGAGGTAGTTGATACTTGTTGTATTAGATTTGATTTAGTTGTTATGTGTAGGTATTTGATCTTGGTTGTAAATCATAGTATAATTTTGATTTCATGATCATATGTAGGTTTGATTAGATGTTGTAATTAGTGGTCGATTGTGATTAGATTTGTTTGCTTAGATTAAACTAATAGAAGGATTAGGGTTAAGACAATTAACCCTAGCCAACTATTGGATTTAATTTAAGTTTGGATTTCTAATCTAATTGGTGATTAGGGATTAGGTAACTAATCCTAATTAACCATTAGATTTAATTATGTAGATTGAGGTTGTGTGATTAGGGTTTTGCCCTAATTTAGTTTTAGGGATTTTATTTAGCTATTCATTTGGATTTAGCTAAATAAAATATATATATTGTTTGTTGACACAGGACTTTGATTCGAGACGGGCGTCTCGACCTTGGATTGCTTGATTGTACCTTCTATTTGAGGCGGGTACCCTCTTACTTATCTTTTGATAATGTCTTATGATATGTGTAGCTTATATATACTTATCAGTGGTAGATAGTAGATTATTCTCTCTCTTGGTCTTAGCTAGTTGATACCTATCACATGCTTCATCTGCTAGTTGCTTTACTTTAGAACTGGATGCTTTTATCTTTTGCCATGTGTACATATGTTCATAGAGATGGATATTTATGATGCTTATCTACACTTGATTAGTTGCTGGAGATACTTGTTATATGTTGTTGGATTTACATTGCTTATATCATTGTTATACATATGCGTTTGTTTTATTGGCACCTACGCATATGGAGGAGGATATGTTCAGGTATGCCATACTGTAGCCGCACGCACCATATCGCATGATTGCATGCTGGGCGATTGACGACTCCATTGTTGTTGAGCTCGTTGGCCGGCTACATGGGCCTGCACACAGCGTGACCACTGCATTGGTAGTGGCACAGCACTCAGGGTGTGTATGGCAGGTTGCTCGGTGGTGCACCGCCGGGGTGCTCATGGGTAGCACGATACAGCGGGGTTGCAGCCGGGATCCCTCCCCGTCATCGCGTACCGGGAGTTGAGAGCATTGCGCTCCCTCACTATGTTTGAGGTAGGAGGATAGGTGTACTCCGATAGCATCCCGTCCACTCGGTCACTCTTCAGGGGCAGTGATGGCAGAGTGCACGGTGTCACAGCCCTACCCACTCGGTCTCACCATTGTGTGTGAGATGACTGACTGGTTGACAGGGGTGACCATGTCATATTGCATCATATGCACGGATTGCATTTGTTATGATTGATGCATTTTGGTGATTGCATATGATTGACATGCATACAGGATACATGCTTTTGCTCTGACTATTTTTATCTCTGTATGTTGACAGTCAGTTGCCCAAGCCTCGCAGGTGAGTACAGTTTATTTCAGTTATGCATTTTTTTATTATTCTTGCTATAGACTGTACTTTATGCCTATTGCTGGTTATTACAGTTTATTTCAGCTATGCATATCTGTTATACTGTTAGGAGACCGTACCGTAGGTTGTACTGTTAGGAGACTGTACTGTAGGCTCTATGGTTTAGTGTACTGTACCATAGGATGTTACTGGTGGTTATATGTTGATGTACATATCTATTGGATTACCTGCTGAGTTCTTTGAACTCACCCCATTGTTACTATTTTTCAGGTTGAGGCCGTCGTGAGATATTCCAGTCGCTAGCCCCTTTGTCGCGAGGATTTCTAGATATCGTTTTCTGTATTCGCTTTTATACGTATACTTGTGATGTGAGTTTGTATTGGGGACTTTATATCGAACATTCGGGTTTGTTACTTTGTTTTCCGCTGCGAATATTTCATTACTTCGTGGATTTCGTTTCTTCGTTGTAGTGGAGTAGGATGTGTACGTATATCTTCGTTGATTTCTATATCATCTTTTCTTTATATAACTGCGTGGATTGTTCATATTATATCTGTGTAGAAATGCTTGAATATAACTGCGTGGATTGTTTACTATTTGTGTGTATTGTTCCGGCCGAGTGTGGCCGAGGTATAGATATATGTATACTGAGATTCATATTGTCACCCGTACAGGGGAGATGCTGCCAAAATTTCTTCGGACAGGGACTACCTGGGGCGTGACAATTTATTTGGTATCAGAGCAGTTCTGATACTGGTTCTTACGAGTTTTGCATGCTTATCTGGATATGTTCGGATTTTGCGGATTTCTGTCGAATTTCGATTCGGAATTCCGAGGTATTTTGATGAGGTTTTATTGGTTCTATTTGGGGCTAAGCAGCGACATGATATCTCCAGACGGCAAATAGGTAAATGAGGTATTTTTCAGTTCTTATACCTGTAGTGATATCTGGGTAACATTTCTTTACAGATATGTCACCTACACGTGTACCGGCACCGAGACGTGGGCGGCCACGTAAGAGGCCGTTAGATTCTCCTGAGACAGAGTCTCCAGAGAGATCTGCTAGGGTCGAGCCTGTCCGTCAGGGACAGATTCGTCAGGATTTTATAGGCATGTCGGATTATAAGATCCCGACGGTTCCAACTTTAGAGGTACATACCTCGACTGTACCACTAGTGGTATCACTTTCAGTATACCCGGCACTTCCTCCAGTCGTGCCTACTACTGTGTACTTGAGGTACGAGACGAGGTAAAGATTTGGTGGGACACGCAGCGCTCGATTATAGGCGAGCATCATATTACCTGGATGAGATTTAGGGAGGCATTTGAGAGTCAGTATTTTCCCCGTGCGTATCAGATGACACGTCGGCAGGATTTTCTGAGTCTTCGACAGAATAATCGCTCAGTGATGGAGTATAATGCCGAATTTAATCGGTTGGCCAGATTCTGTCCTGAGTTAGTTACCGATGACAGATCTCGTATGTTTCAGTTTGTCCAGGGGCTGGACGGGCATCTTCAACTGAAGATGTCTGGTTTTGGTACTTCATCATACACCGAGACACTGGATAGAGCTCTCATGATTGAGTCTACTCATCGGAGAGTGAATGCAGATAAGAAGAGGAAGCAGACTGATCGAACTTCCGGACAGAGCCAGCAGCCACAGACTACTGGACAGCAGCAGAGCAGTCACACTCAGATGGGTCAGGGTACTTCTGGGGCATCTGGCCGACCCCAGAAGTCAGGACGATCTTCATCTGGACGTTCCCGGTCTACTCAACGGAACCGGAAACAGTCCACCGGTGATCCTCATTGTACCCGATGCGGATCCCGAGATCACATGGTTTCTGCTTGCTCCTTGGGACAGTCAGTTTGCTATTATTGCAAACTGCCTGGCCACGTCATCCGAGACTATTCGCTGAAGACTCAGCATGTAGCTTCCAGAGTTTCTGTTGCGGGAGGACAGTTTGGTCAGTCCGGGACCCAGCGAGGCGGGTCGAAAGCCCTATCTTCACACCGTCAGCAGAGGACAGCTCCCCCTGCGACAGTTGCATATGGCATGCACGGTCAGGAGCATTCTAGCATTATGATGGAGTCCCAGGGTTCTATTTCTGGACCTCAGTATCTGACTCAGCCATCGGCGCAGTATCAGTTACAGCCCCAGCCACCAGTTCAGTACATACTGCAGCCCATAGCCCCAGCTCTGACTCAGTATCCAGTACCGACTCAGTGGCAGGCTCAGACTCCGACACAGCAGCCTTTGGCAGTGCTACCGCCTCTACCACCGTCAGATACTGGACGAGTTCACGCGGTCACCCGAGAGGATGCACAGCGGGCCGACGGATCCGTTTTCCGCGGTACGATTTTACTTTATGCATTTTCTGCTGATATGCTAGTTGATACAGGTAGTTCACATTCTTTTATATCTTGTGCATTTATGAGAGAGATTGGTAGACTACCTTCTCATAGACCGTGGCGACTGACCGTCTCCTTACCATCCGGTGATACTTTGGATGTCACCCAGGAGGTCAAAGGTTGCCCGTTAGACTTTGGTGACGTTATACTCACTGTAGATTTGTTAGTACTGGAGATGGTCGAGTTTGATATTATCCTGGGTATGGTATCAGCTTATCATGCCACGGTTGATTGCCAGACGAGGGTGGTCACTTTCCGACCTTCAAACCAACCCTCGTGGGAATTCACTGGCATCAGAGACGATGGGATATCGACCATTTATGCGATACAGGCTCAGAAACTGCTGTCACATGGATGTCAGGGATTTCTATTATCGTTGATTAGTGCTGACGACAGCAGTAGTCTTCAACTCTCCAATGTTCCAATAGTCTGAGAGTATCCTGATGTATTTTCGGATGAGTTACCAGGTTTGCCTCCCCGAAGGCAAGTGGAGTTTGCTATTGAGCTATTTTCGGGAACTGTGCCAACATCGAAAGATCCTTATCGTATGACACCAATAGAGTTGGACGAACTAAAGGTTCAACTCCAAGAGTTATTAGATAGGGGATTTATTCACCCTAGTGTATCTCCTTGGGGTTCTCCGATATTATTCGTCAAGAAGAAGGATGGTACTCTGAGGTTGTGCATCGATTATAGGCAGCTTAATGCAGTGAATGTCAGAAATAAGTATCCCTTGCCATGGATTGATGATTTTTTTAATCAGCTCAGAGATACATCAGTGTATTCTAAGATTGATCTGCGGTCCGGATATCATCAACTGAGAGCCAAGGATTCTGATATTCAGAAGACAGCATTCCGCACCAGATACGGATATTATGAGTTTTTGGTAATACCATTTAGGCTTACCAATGCTCCCGCAGTATTTATAGATTTGATGAACCGTATCTTTATGGAGTATCTAGATCAGTTTGTTATTGTGTTTATTGATGATATATTGATCTACTCGCGTTCTGAGGAGGAACATATGCATCATCACGACATCATCTATATGCGAAGTTCAGCAAATGTGCTTTTTGACTATCCTCAGTTGGTTTTCTGGGGCATGTGGTGTCAAGCGGAGGTATTTTAGTAGATCCTCAGAAGATCGAGGCTATCATTAGCTGGGAGCAACCGAAGTCAGTCCAGGAGATCCGTAGTTTCTTGGGATTGGCTGGATATTACAGAAGATTGGTTGAGGGTTTCTCCAGTATTGCTATGTCGTTGACACGTCTGACCAGAAAAGGCATGAAGTTCACTTGGTCAGAGGCCTGTGAGACCAACTTTCAGGAGCTGAAACGGAGATTAGTATCGACACCTGTTTTAGTTTTACCTTCCGGAGATGACGGATTTGTACTTTACACAGACGCATCTCTTGAGGGCTTGGGCCTTTGTTTTGATGCAACACGGTAGGGTAGTCTCCTATGCTTCTCGTCGGTTGAAGGAGCATGAGAAGAACTACCCATTACATGATTTAGGGCTAGCTGCTATTATCTTTGCTTTGAAGATTTGGCGACATCATCTTTTGGTATTACTTTTGAGATTTTACTGATCATAAGAGTCTCAAATATATTTTCACCAGAAGGAACTCAATCTCCGACAGAGGAGATGGATGGAGTTCTGAAGGATTATGATTGTACTATTAGCAACCATCCGGTAAAGCTAATGTGGTTCTTGATGCCTGGCGAGGAAGTCGAGAGGACTTTAGCTTATCATCGATTCTGATCACGGACTTAACCGAGTTGGGCCTTGAGGCGAGGGCAGACGGGCGAGGGTATTCTTGTTACCATGGTTGCTCGATCGTCGATCGGGATGAGGATTCGAGAGGCCGGGCGGAGATCGGCATTCTGATTCATTAGCGACGGGTAGCTTCGGACGAGTTTACGAGGCGATGAGGGATTGTTTATTTCCGAAGGCGATTATGTGTACCTCGGTCTCACCCGGTCATGGAGGAGTTACTCGGAGGCTCATCGTTCTAGATTTGCTATCCACCGGTGGGACCCGTATGTATTGTGATTTGAGGTTCCTATTGGTGGAGCGGTATGAAGAAAGACATCGAGTTTGTAGCGGATGTCTTGCATCGGCGGTGAAGGCCGAGCACGGAGACCTGCTGGATTACTTCAGAGGATCCCTATTCCAGAGTGGAAGTGGGAGCATATTACTATGGATTTTGTGGTAGGACTGCCTAGGACTCGACGAGGCCATGATGCGATTTGGGTAATCGTTGATCGATTAACCAAATCCGCACATTTTTTTAGCGATCCGGAAGACTGATTCTCTGGATCGATTAGTAGAGTTATACTGTCATGAGATTATTAGATTACATGGTGTTCCTTTGAGCATCATATCAGATAGAGACCCACGGTTCACGTCCCGATTCTGGCAGAGTCTGCAGCAGGCCTTGGGCACACAGCTTCGTTTCAGTACGGCATTCCATCCGCAGACAGATGGGCAGTCAGAGCGGACTATTCAGACATTGGAGGACTTACTGAGGTCTTGCGTTATGGATTTCGGAGGCAGTTGGGAGGACCACCTTCCATTAGTGGAGTTCGCCTACAACAACAGCTATCATTTGGCTATCCAGATGGCACCGTTTGAGGCGTTGTATGGTAGGCCTTATCGGACACCCAGCCTCTGGTAAGAGGTTGGGGAGGCCCAGTTGGTAGGACCTCAGAGAGCTCAGCAGGATGCAGAGTTAGTTCGCACTATCAGACGGAGGATGTCAGAGGCTCAGGACCGTCAGAAGAGTTATGCGGATCGGCGACGGAGACCCCTGGAGTTCTCCATTGGTGATCATGTATTTCTTAGAGTTTCACCCACGAAAGGGGTGAAGAGATTTGGTCTTCGAGGTAAGCTAGCTCCATGATTTATTGGGCCATTCCATATCTTGGAGAGAATTGGAGCAGTAGCTTACCGTTTGGTGCTACCACCATCTCTAGCTGGCATCCACGATGTATTCCATGTATCTGTGCTGAGGAGATACGTGTCCGATCCGGCACATGTTTTGTCAGATGTATCCGTTCCTATTCAGCCTGACGTCACTTACGAGGAGGTTCCGGTACGGATTCAGGACCACAGAGAGCGTCAGCTACGGAACAAGACTGTCCGGCTGGTTAAAGTCGGATGGCAGTATCATTCTGACGAGGAGGTTACTTGGGAGCTGGAGGATACGATCCGAGCTCAATACCCTCATCTTTTTACTTGAGGTATGTGAGTTAGAGTTCCTTCTAGCATTTCTATTATATGGTTATATTCTAGTGTTTGCAGTTGGTTATAGCGAAATTTGGGGATCAAATTTTTATTAGTAGGGGAGGATGTGAGATCTCGGAAAATTTAATTAATAGGGTTATTTGGAAAATAGCCTTATAGAATTTTTTCGGAATTTTTAGAAATTTTCTGGGAATTTTTCGGAGCTCGTACGAAGGGTTTTGAGGGGATCGATCGGGGGATTCGGATGAAGCCAGTTTGGGATACCCGTTTAAGTGAGGAAATATTTTTAAATATAATTCCATTTCTTTTCTTATTTCTTTTCTCCCCAAACGCTGATCCACCCGTGTCTTCTCCCCCTTTCTCCTCTCCTTCCCCGATCCCGCGCCCAATCCCATTCTCTTCTCCGACGCCGACGAAGCCACCAGGGGAATTGATCGCCGGCGGCTGAGCACCCTCTTCCACCACCGTCCACCAGATCTGGGAGGGGGTTTGTTGGTTCAGCGCCGCTAGATCGAGCCGTGCCATCGCCGATCGCCGGCGTGAAGGAGCAATTAGGGTTCCACGGGTAAGCGACCGATCCTTCCTCTTTCCTGTTCTTTGATTTGTGCCCTAGATTCGATTCTTCTTCTTCTCTTGACCCTTGCGGACCTGTGCCCTAGATCGCCGGGAGCCATTCCCCGATCTCTTCTCTGTTCACCGATACCCTATTCTTGATCCTCATCTTCTTGTGGTTGATTAGGTTTCGGTTGAAGATGATGGGATCAATGGTAGCTGTCGGCAGAGACAAGTAGGGTGGAATCCAGTGAAGAGAAATTCCAAGGAGGTCTTGATAAGGCGTTTTTGAGCTGCTGGGCACAGGCTAGAAGGATGGTTAATTAATCAACTATCTCCCTGCTTGACCTCTTGTTGTGATCGTCTTCGGTTCTGGACTAGGAGGAAAGCATCTGATCAGTGGGCCTCCTCCCTGTTGTTGATTGAGGTCCCGGTTAGAGGTGAGTTCTCGTTAAAATTAGGTATTGCTGTATTAGGGTTCTCCATTTATTGTTGATCTGTGATCTTTGCTTGATTCCTTTTTGGTCCGGTGGATCCAGTAGGTTGTGGTTCTGTGGTGTTCTTGATTCAGTTCACTTGGTCCAGTAATACTCCAACCAACAGCTCCCCTAGTTCCAGCAGATTACCTTGTATTCCAGTGGTTGAATTGAGGTACGTGTAGAGGTAGTTGATACTTGTTGTATTAGATTTGATTTAGTTGTTATGTGTAGGTATTTGATCTTGGTTGTAAATCATAGTATAATTTTGATTTCATGATCATATGTAGGTTTGATTAGTTGTTGTAATTAGTGGTCGATTGTGATTAGATTTGTTTGCTTAGATTAAACTAATAGAAGGATTAGGGTTAAGACAATTAACCCTAGCCAACTATTGGATTTAATTTAAGTTTGGATTTCTAATCTAATTGGTGATTAGGGATTAGGTAACTAATCCTAATTAACCATTAGATTTAATTATGTAGATTGAGGTTGTGTGATTAGGGTTTTGCCCTAATTTAGTTTTAGGGATTTTATTTAGCTATTCATTTGGATTTAGCTAAATAAAATATATATATTGTTTGTTGACACAGGACTTTGATTCGAGACGGGCGTCTCGACCTTGGATTGCTTGATTGTACCTTCTATTTGAGGCGGGTACCCTCTTACTTATCTTTTGATAATGTCTTATGATATGTGTAGCTTATATATACTTACCAGTGGTAGATAGTAGATTATTCTCTCTCTTGGTCTTAGCTAGTTGATACCTATCACATGCTTCATCTGCTAGTTGCTTTACTTTAGAACTGGATGCTTTTATCTTTTGCCATGTGTACATATGTTCATAGAGATGGATATTTATGATGCTTATCTACACTTGATTAGTTGCTGGAGATACTTGTTATATGTTGTTGGATTTACATTGCTTATATCATTGTTATACATATGCGTTTGTTTTATTGGCACCTACGCATATGGAGGAGGATATGTTCAGGTATGCCATACTGTAGCCGCACGCACCATATCGCATGATTGCATGCTGGGCGATTGACGACTCCATTGTTGTTGAGCTCGTTGGCCGGCTACATGGGCCTGCACACAGCGTGACCACTGCATGGGTAGTGGCACAACACTCAGGGTGTGTATGGCAGGTTGCTCGGTGGTGCACCGCCGGGGTGCTCATGGGTAGCACGATACAGCGGGGTTGCAGCCGGGATCCCTCCCCGTCATCGCGTACCGGGAGTTGAGAGCATTGCGCTCCCTCACTATGTTTGAGGTAGGAGGATAGGTGTACTCCGATAGCATCCCGTCCACTCGGTCACTCTTCAGGGGCAGTGATGGCAGAGTGCACGGTGTCACAGCCCTACCCACTCGGTCTCACCATTGTGTGTGAGATGGCTGACTGGTTGACAGGGGTGACCATGTCATATTACATCATATGCACGGATTGCATTTGTTATGATTGATGCATTTTGGTGATTGCATATGATTGACATGCATACAGGATACATTTTGACTATTTTATCTCGTATGTTACCGATGCACCTCCTCATTGAGGTTGATTTATTTCAGTTATGCATTTTTATTATTCTTGCTATAGACTATACTTTATGCCTATTTGGTTATTACAGTTTATTTCAGCTATGCATATCTATTATCTTGTTAGGAGACCGTCTAGTAGGTTGTCTTTATTAGGAGGCTATCTTGTAGGCTCTATGGTTTAGTGTACTGTACCATAGGATGTTACTGGTGGTCATATGTTGCTGTACATATCTATTGGATTACCTGCTGAGTTCTTTGAACTCACCCCGTTGTTACTATTTTTCAGGTTGAGGCCGTCGTGAGATATTCCAGTCGCTAGCCCCTTTGTCGCGAGGATTTCTAGATATCGTTTTCTGTATTCACTTTTATACGTATACTTGTGATGTGAGTTTGTATTGGGGACTTTATATCGAACATTCGGGTTTGTTACTTTGTTTTCGCTGCGAATATTTCATTACTTCGTGGATTTCGTTTCTTCGTTGTAGTGGAGTAGGATGTGTACGTATATCTTCGTTGATTTCTATATCATCTTTTCTTTATATAACTGTGTGGATTGTTCATATTATATTTGTGTAGAAATGCTTGAATATAACTGCGTGGATTGTTTACTATTTGTGTGTATTGTTCCGGCCGAGTGTGGCCGAGGTATAGATATATGTATACTGAGATTCATATTGTCACCCGTACAGGGGAGATGCTGCCGAAATTTTTATTCGGACAGGGACTACCTTGGGCGTGACAGCCTTCTTCATATCAATCCAAGATGTAATGAATCCAGGAGGCAAATAATATAACCAATCCTTTGTTACTCCTATTAAAGAAAATGGAAAAGCCCTTAGCTCGATATCCTCTTCTAAAATACCCTGTTGCTTCATGGTAGAAAAAATTACATGGAACTCATGTAAATGTCTATTTGGGTCTTCTCTAGATAATCCTTGAAATTTGGGAAGAAAATGAATCAGACCAGATCTGAACTCAAAATCTTCTCATTAGGAGCTGCAAGCTCCTTCATAGTCCTATGATGCTCAGCCATGGAAGTGCCAACGTGTGAAGAAGTAATATCAGAAACTTTTGATGATTTCTCTTGAATTCTCAAGGCTCTGGATGTTCTCACGATCTCTAGGTCTAACTCAAATAATTTGTCTTTTCAAGTCTTGGTAATGAAAATAAGTCAAAATAAAAATACAAGTAGATAGACAATAAAATCAAGAAAGATGCAAAACAAAGAAAATAAAACTATGCACAATCTAAAATCAAACATACAATATCAGTTGTTCCTGGGAAACGACGCCAAAATTTGATGTTAACCCTCTTGCATGTCACGTGGCACTCAAATTATTCTTTGTTGAAAACCCATATTGATTTAATAGGATAAATGTAGAATAGGTCCCAAGTCATATTTTTCCAAGGATAACTAATAAATGTGTGCGTGATTAGATGTAAAATTCCTTTTGGGTTTTTTAATTAGAAATGAGGGTTGATTTTAGTTTTCTTGCTATCTAGATTATAAAATGCAATTAAGATAAGAAAGTGCCTTTAACTAAATTTGTCCTAAAACAAAAATCAAACCCTTGCTGTAAATGAAACTATAAAACTAAAAAAATAAATTTATTCTTGAAACAATTAAAAGAACAACTAAACTAAGCTAGAGGGACAACTTATCACAACTTTATTGAAACTCAATGATGCAACTGAAAACAGTGAGTTCAGCAACCATAATGTAAACTTCGGAATCTGACTTAATGAAGTAAATGCAGACTTTAATCTAAACACACTAATAGACCAATAAACTACTAACACTAACTTGAGCTAATCTTATTCGAATTGAGTCAGTTACCCCTAAGAACAAGCATGCAGAGTTATTGAAAGGACACTACTGATCACGACTTAACAATCAACATTGCAGAGAAAGAATTTGCTATAACAAATTGAAGAACTAAATTCCGAAGGCTAGACTAACTAACATAAAATTAAAATCCTACTTGCAGAATTGAAATGTATAACAGTTAAATTTGCAAAGCTGAAATGGAATCCACCACAGAATTTCTAATTACAACTACTGGACAAAGCTGAATTCAAATTGGATGAAGATTGTAGAGAAAAGAAAACTAAACTAAGCATTAGATATAGCAAATAAATCCCAAATAAATGTAAGAAAGACATTCCACAAACTCAAATCTTTGATAGATCCCCTTCTCTTTGTTGTGACATAAAGACGCTCTTGGAAAACACCCTTCAAGCAGTCAGCGGAGAAGATCTGAACTACTAGCTAATACAGATGATGCTCACAGCTCCTGGGAACCTCCCTTCAAGCTCACGATCAACTGAAATTCTCAATGCACGAAGAATAAAAGTTCAAAATCTGGAAATGTGAGTTCTAATCGATTGATCTGATCGATTCAGGTGTCATAGGCGAATTTGGAAATGGAATGGAATTGAACATGCTGAGGTAACACCGCCGGTAGCTCCATTGGATGATGGATACTCATATTAGGGAAACACCCTCTG
This sequence comes from Zingiber officinale, assembly GCF_018446385.1. Taxonomy (NCBI): domain Eukaryota; kingdom Viridiplantae; phylum Streptophyta; class Magnoliopsida; order Zingiberales; family Zingiberaceae; genus Zingiber; species Zingiber officinale. Next base: position 73,781,676 of record NC_055993.1, read on the forward strand.
ATATGTTGCAGGCTATGAATGTAAAAATTGAAGTCACGATCAAGGGATAATGTAGGATCATTGTGCTAGAGGGTGGGAGGGGGTGAATAGCGCTTGTGGCCAATTCGCTAATTTAACAAGTTGAGTAAAACACAACAGAATAAAGATAGAAACGAAAAGAAAACAACCCTAACACGACCAAGATTTACTTAGTTCGGAGCCTATGGCGACTCCTACTCCAAGGCCCACACCTGAGAGTTCTTTTGATAGGCAATCACTAATCAATTCGTAAAGATTACAAGTGAAGTTTGAAATAATTACAAGTAATTTGAAAACTAAGAATATCGACGACTTTGTAGGATGAAAGCTTCAGCGGAGTCGTCGATGGAGCTTTTGGACGTTGTAGAGGCTTTATCGGAGCAGTGCACAAATGCAGAAGTCATTTGAATGTCGTTATCATGCTCTCGATCGAATGTTGCTTATATAGATTGTTCCGGGTGCCTGGAACCCCTCCAGGCACCTGGACCACGTGTCCCGACCAATCGACATGCTCCACATCAGCTTGTAAATGACTTTTTAGGTCCGGGCATTTGGACCGAGTTTGGGAGCCTGGATCGCCTGGGCGGCCCTCATTTGCCTGGGGCGAGCCTTGTTCGGGCGCCTGGACCCCTTCCGAGCATCCAGACTGACTTTTTCCAGCTTTTTATTTTTTTATAATAAAGTTAGTTTAGGCAGTATAAAATATATGTAAAATATGAATTTAATAGCCTCTGACTGTTCGGTTCTGACTTTGAATTTCGCAGAAACTCTAGGACAAACTGATGCTTACTGTTCTCTCTTCGGGGGAACATGTCCTCACCTACTCATCTCAGGAGAATTTACCTTTTGCTAGATCAGTCCTCGAGACCATTTGAACTTTTGCTCAGTGTATGAGACTTCAGGTTTTCATGCTGAACGTCTTATCGTAATCGATTGGTTAACATGTTGGTTAACCGTATTCTGAAACACGGAAAAAAATCATTGGCTTATCAAATTTTCTATCGAGCCATGAAAAAGATTCAACAAAAGACAGAAACAAATCCACTATTTGTTTTATGTTAAGCAATATATAGAGTAACTCTCGATATAACAGTAAAAGCAAGACGTGTAGGCGGATCGACTCATCAAGTTCCTATTGAAATAGGATCTACACAAGAAAAAGCACTTGCCATTCGTTGGTTATTAGGGGCATCCCGAAAACGTCTGGGGTCGAAATATGGCTTTCAAATTAAGTTCCGAATTAGTAGACTGCTCCACAACCCATCCAGACTTCCACCTAGTTCGCGACCACCAGGATTTTCACTTAGAGTCCCCGACTCTAGGATTTCACCTAAAGTTCTTGACCAGCCAAGACTTCACCTTGCCTAACCACAGCTAGGATTTTCCACCACCTAGGGTTACCTCCTCCTAGGACTTAGGGTTACCTCCCCCTAGGATTTTCCACCTGCCTAGAATCCACTAGAACTTTTGTCTAAGAACACTTAGGACTTTCCTACAAGCTCATCTAACATTGTTAGACAACAAGTAACCTTAACTTTAGACCCTTTTCCATAATCAAAACTTAGGTTCGATCGTTTGGTGCTCCCTGCACCAACAATCTCCCCATTTTTCATTATGACAACCTGGTTTAAAGTTAATTAAAATATAACAATAAAGTATAGAACTTAATATCAAAAGAACTTATGCATAAGTAAAATAATTTGACAAAACAAAAAACCAAAAATAAAATAAAAGAAATAAAAAAAAACTCAAAAAAATACAAAAAAATAAAAAAACTCAAAAACAAAAAAAAAAAAACAAAAAATAAAAAAAGTCAAAACAAAAAAATTTAAAAAATAAAACAAAATAAAACAAAAAAAATGACACACAAAATATAGAAAAAAATAAAAATAGAAAAAAAAAATTCCCTTATGCTCCCCCTTAATGAAAGGTTATATGTTTAACTTAACTTCAACCTTTCTCTCCCTTTTGACATACATCAAAAAGATACTAAGTTAGAGAAAAAAAAAATGATTTGTAAAGATAGTAAAAAAAATTCTAATCGTTGTCATAAGTATATCAGTAAGCTCCCCCTTAAATAAACAATTTTAGTTTTGAGAGGAATTTAAAACGCTTAGTTAAGTAAACTTTTAAGTACCTAATTAGCTTTAAAAAGATTTTAAACCTCTTAACAACTTTAAATCTTAAGTAGTTATTTTTAAGAAGATTTTGATAAAAGTCTTTAAATACTTTTGAAAGGATTAAAAAAAATTAAAATACTTAGCTTTTGAAAGATTTAAAAAAAATTTAATTAAATACTTAGCTTTAGAAAGATTTTCAAAAATATGTATCTAAATACATACCTTTAGAAAGATTTAAAAAAAAAATTTATCTAAATACTTATCTTTGAAAGATTTTCAAAAAATTTATTTAAATACTTAGCTTTTGAAAGATTTTCAAAAAAGAATTATCTAAATACTTAGCTTTAGAAAGATTTTTAAAAAAATTTATCTAAATACTTAGCTTTATCAAAACTTAGTTAATTCTTTAGTTTTTTTTTAAAACTTAGTTAAGTACATAAAAATTTAGTTAAATATATTTTTTTTTGGATAGAAATATTTGAACTTCCTTTTTCAAAAATGTTTAAAGTTGCTTTTCAAAAGTAGTTAGACCTTTTTTTAAAAAAAAAAATAGTTAAACTAAAAGACACTGAACTTTCTTTTAAAAATACTTTAAACTTTTTAAAGTACTCTAACTCTATTTTAAATTTTTGAAAGGAATACTTTAAATTTTGAGAATATATATATATACTTGAGTTCTTTCACTCCCCCTTGATCAATGCCAAAAGAAATTCAAGAGAATTATTTAAGTTTTGAGGGTCCTAAAGTCCAAGCAAACAAAATAAAATAAAAGTAATTATTTATCTTCTTAATTTTCCATCTCACCCTTTCAACGTTATCAAACATGTGAATCTTATGGGTGATAGTGAGATGCTGAGAATTCTGAAAAAAAATTGAACATCCAAAATATTTGAATTTTAAATTTTTAAAATATTTAAGTTTGAAAAATATTAAATTTTAAAATTTAAAATATTTAAGTTTGAATTTCAAAAATACTGAATATTAAATATTAAAATATTTAAGTTTAAGTTTTTGAAAATTTAATTTTGTTTTGAAAATAATTAAATTTTAAAGTTTGTGTTGAAATTAATTAATTTTTGAAATTATTAGAATTTTGAAATTATTCTTTTGAAATTAATTAGGAATTTGAAATTAGTTAAGAATTTAAAGTTAATTAACGTTTTGAAATTAATTAAAGTGACTTAGATGAGTCAAATTGAATTAATTTTAGTTAAATTTTAATTAAGTTAACTTAATTGAATTGATTTTAATTCATTTAAGTTTGATTAACTACTATTTATTTTAAACTTATGTCCATCTCAATGTTTTCTAGATTTACAATCAGGGAGCCTTATAAGTTTTGTGAGATGATTAATTTAATCTTTAATTTAAATTTAAATCTATGAATTGATTTACATTTGAGTTAGATTAAAGTTTAACAGCTAGTTAATTAAATATTTATTTCAATAATCAGCTTCCAGGCTGTGGCGAGGTACTAGACTTTCTTGGGTATTGGATCATCAACCACTTCTAGACAAAGTCTTTTAAAGAAATTGAATATTTAATTTTTTTTCAGAAAATCCTATGTCTAACTAGTCAAGTGTAGATCAGTCCTAAGTCCTTATCTATCCTAATCTAAGCATGGATAATAAAAAGCGGTAAAGCAAGCATCAAACAAGTCTATCTAATGATAAAAATGGTCTTTCTATTGGCTCCCCCTAGATCATAGTCTCGATAGGGTCTATCAAGATAATGAATTTGATCCTTGGGGATCTAATATTAACTAAGTCCAACTTGATTAATCAAGTTAGACTTGGGGACCCATGCTTGGACTATTCTTCTATTTGATCGATTCACTAAAGACAAGTACGATTTGAATCGATTTCTAGCCTTGTATCCAAGTCTGGTTCGGTTGTATACGACCCTTTATTTTCAAGAATCAGATCAAGATCCTTGGACCCTAAGGTGAACCATTCCAACATGTCCTTAAGTTCCTTGACTTGACTTTTCAAATTGAAATTCTCTTCCTCAAGTTGTTGGACTTGAGTTGAGGTTCCTTCTTGAATTTGCTCAGTCAAAGAACTCGAGTTAGTCACTTCCTTAAGGTCTGTTACCTCCTTTTGAAGTGACTTGACCCGAAGATTGGATTTAGCCAATTTTCTTATCAAGTATTCAACTAAATTTCGTAATTTGCCTATTTGAGTACAAGCAAACAGAGAACTTATAAAGTGGTTTTTCCCTTTGGAAACGGATATAGATTCGTGACTTCTTTCAGAATCAGTTTTTGATTCTACACCGATTTCAGACTCAGACTCGCTTTTGACAATGTACGCTTATGCTAGTAGAGCAACGAAGCTTGCTTTCTTGTGTTCTTCTTCGTCCGACTCTTCCGATGACTCAGACCAGGTTGCCTTCAAAACCTTCCTTTTTCCTTGCTTCTAGTTTGGACATTCAAGCTTGTAGTGTCCCGTCTTGTTGCAGCCATAACAGGTAACTTCAGACTTGGCCTTCATGTTCAATTGAGTCACCTTCTTCTTCTTAAGTACTTTTCGAACTAGTTTGACTAGTTCAATGGTGATTTCATCTTCTTTTGAGTCTGATTCATCTTTGGACTCGGGTTTAGTCTGACACTTGGTTTTTGGTTCACGCATTCTACTTGTTCTTGCAATCAAAGTAATACCTTTCTTGACCCGAGTAGTATTAGTCTGTTCGTGAAGCTCGAATTCAGAAAATAATTCATCTAATTTTATTAAGAAAAGGTCCTTGGATACTTTGTAAGCATCTACCATGGATGCCCAGAAAGTGTTCCTCGGAAATGCATTGAGCGCATACCTTACAACATCGCAGTTTTCCACCTTTTGATTGATTGTGTGAAGGTTATTGAGCAGGTCTTGAATCCGCGTGTGAAGTTGGCTTGCTGATTCACCTTCCTGGATTTTTATGTTATACAGTTTATTTAATATCAAATGACATTGATTTACCTTCATGTCAGAAGTCTCTTCATGCAGTTCGATTAGCTTCTCCCACAGCTCCTTAGCGCTTGAAAATGGGTCGACTCAGTTCATCTCTTCTTTTGTTGGGCCGCATTGTAGGGATCGAGTTGCCTTGGCATTAGGCTCGATTTTCTTCATTAGACTTGTGTCCCAGTTTATGCATAATACTAGTTTGCCAACGTCGTCGAGTGGAAGCGCGAGGCCGGTTTGGATGATTATTCACATTTCTACCTTGATCTTCAGATAGTACTCCATTTGGCTCTTCTAGTAGCCAAAATCTTCTCCATATAATAGTGGTAGACGAGCAGTGCTATAGTCTTCTTGGTGGCCATTTAGAAATATCTTGTATACACAAAAAAATTAATAAATGTCCCAAGATTTGGTCTTGGATTAATAGCGTTGGAGAAAAATAAGGGTAATTCATGAATTTTGAGAAAAAAATAATAAAATAATAAAAAAATATTGTGATGAATTTTGTTAAATGTGATATTTCACCAATTCTAACTAATGGTGAAAAAATGAAAATGAATTTTTCAAAAAATTTGGAGGGAAAAAAATGAAAGGAACCCCCTACTTGATTTGTGGTTTCACCAATTCAGAGCGGCTTAGCTCTGATACCAATTGTAGAATCATTGCGTTAGAGGGGGGTGAATAGCGCTCGTGACCAATTCGTTCGTTTAACAAGTTGAGTAAAATGTAGCGGAATAAAAATAGAAACGAAAAGCAAACAATGCTAACATGACCAAGATTTATTTGGTTCAGAGCCTGTGACGACTCCTACTCCAAGGCTCCCACGTGAGAGTGCTTTTGATGGGCAATCACTAATCAATTTGTAAAGACTACAAGTGTAGTTTGAAATAATTACAAGTAATTCGAAAACTAAGAATACTGACGACTTTGTAGGATGAAAGCTTCAGCGGAGTCGTCATCGGAGCTTTTGGATATTGTAGAGGCTTTATCGGAGTAGTGCACAAATGAAGAAGTCATCTGAATGTCATTATCAAGCTCCTGGTCGAATGCCACTTATATAGATTGTTTCGGGCGCCTAGACCACGTGTCCTGGCCAATCGACGTGCTCCACGTCAGCTTGCAGATGACTTTTTGATTTCGAGCGCCTGGACCAAGTTCGAGCGCTCGAATCGCTTGAGCACTCCCCGTTTGCTCGGGGCGAGCTTGGTTTGGGCTCCCGGACCCCTTCCGAGCGCCCGAACCTCTTCCGGGCGCCCGAACTCCTTCCGGGCGCTTGGACCAACTTTTTCTAGCTTTTTATTTTCTGTAAAATAAAGTTAGTCCAGACAGTATAAAATATATGTAAAATATGAATTTGATAGCCTATGACTGTCTGATTCTGACTTTGAGTTTCACTGAAACTCTAGGTCGAACCGACGCTTACTGTTCCCTTTTTGGGGGAACGCGCCTTCACCTACTCCTCTCAAGAGAGTTTACATTTTGCCAGATCAGTCCTCTAGACTGTCTGGACTTTTTCTCAACATCCGAGACTTCAGATCTTCATGCTAAATGTCTACTCCACAACCCATCCAGACTTCCACCTAGTCCACGACCACCAGGATTTTCACCTAGAGTCCCCGACTCTAGGATTTCACCCAAAGTGTTCGACCCACCAAGATTTCGCCTTGCTTAACCGCAGCTAGAACTTTCCACCAACTAGGGTTACCTCCCCTTAGGACCTAGGGTTACCTCCCCCTATTCCACCTGCCTAGAATCTACTAGGACTTTTGCCTAAGAACACTTAGGACTTTCCTGCAAGCTCATCTAACCTTATTAGATAACAAGTAACCTTAACTTTAGACCCTTTGCCATAATCAAAACATAGGTTCGATCATTTGGTTCTCCCTGCACCAATAGAACACCCTTCTGTTGCTCTCTGATCCTCGTGTTGGAACCCCAAGGTGTTTGATGTGATCAAACAAGTTAAGTTAGGTCCTGTGTGGCTTAACCCTTGTGTCTAAGTGTGCGGGAGCTTAGGAACATAGGAAGTCGAGCGGAAGACGCGACTAGTGAGAAAGATGGCACGGGAGAGAGCCGACGGGCTCGGTGCGTCCGAGGGACGAGGTGACCATGGAAGAGTACACCGGTGGACGAGAAGAACATATGCGACGTTCGAGGGACGAGAAACCGGGAAGGAAGGTTGCTCGAGGAGGTCGGAACTTAGGTTCAGGTGAGCCCTATTCCGGATGGCTGAGATCACCCAAGCTAGCAGAGCTGGAGTGGAAGACCCAGACCGAGACGAGCTGAACCAGAGTAGAAGAACCGGACCTCAAAAAGCCAACAGGGTTGACTTAGTGGTCCGGGAGCCCGAATCCATTCCGCGCGCCCGGAGTCGGGTTTTTAACTAGATCGCGTCAAACGTGATCCGTTGCATTGGGGATAAAGTTTTATCCCTCCAGGGCACTCGGAACCCCTTTGGGGCGCCTCGACCAAGGCCATAAATACAACCTTGGTCCATAAGCTTTTCAACAATCAAAGAAATTCACTTGTAATCCAGTTCTTTCATTTCTACATTCTCGTTTGTGCTGTAAACGCTGTAAAGAGGCTACTCCGCCCGAAGGAGATCATTAGAGAGTACGCTACACTTTCCTTGGATTAGCAATCCTCTGATTGCAAACCAAGTAATTCTTTTGTGTCTATTTCTTTTAGTCTCTTTCTGTTTTAATTACAAGTACTATTAATTTAGTTGAAAATCTGAGAAAGGGTTATTTTAATTTTCAGGGTAATTCACCCCTCCCTTTAATTAACTAACTGAAAAAGAATTAAAATTAAAATTACTTAATGCTTTAAAGGGTTACTCAATTTATTTTACAAATATTTTCAAAACTATTCATGTTTGAGAAAACTAAGAAAATTTTTTAGTTAGGAAAACTTTCCGTTACAAATTTAAAAATAAAAATAAAAATAAAAAATATATATTTCTGCCTTAGATTTTTGTTCTACTTAGAAATTTTCTCTACTTAGAAATTTTTTCTCCAACATTTATGAAAATGTTTTTTTGCAAATTTTGTAATATGTCTCAAACTTTGAAAAATAATTTTAAGTTACTTATTCAGTTGCATAAACCTATTAACCTAGAAAATCAAAAGTTTTCCTACTTACTTAGGTAATTTTTTATTTACTTGCCAATTTTGTTTACCTTAGACTTGTTAAAAGAACCCCAATTTTTTATGTGATCGAAAGGGGAGAAAAATGTTAAGTCTAGGGGGAGGTGTATTTAAAATTTTCTTTCATTGAAATATCTTACTTACGCTTATTTGAAACATTATTTGCTTTTATTATGTCTGTTTTACCCTAGCTTAATCTATGTTGCTCACATCAAAAAGGGGGAGATTGTTGGAACCCCAAGGTGTTTTGATGTGATCAAACAAGTTAAGTTAAGTCCTGTGTGGTTTAACCCTTGTGTTTAAGTGTGCAGGAGCTTAGGAACACAGGAAGTCGAGCGGAAGATGCGGCTAGCGAGAAGGACGATACGGGAGAGAGCCGACGGGCTCAGTGCGTCCGAGGGACGAGGTGACCGCGAAAGAGTACACCCGTGGATGAGAAGAACGTACGCGATGTTCGAGGGACGAGAAACCGGGAAGGAAGGCTGCTCGAGGAGGTGGTCGGAACTTGGGTTCGGGTGAGCCATATTTCGGATGGCTGAGATCACCCAAGCTAGCGGAGCCGGAGCGGAAGACCCGGATGGAGATGAGCTGAACCAGAGAAGAAGAACCGGACCACAAAATGTCAACAGGGTTAACTTAGTGGTTTGGGCGCTCGGATCCATTCCGAGCACCCAGACCGTCCGGACGCCCGGAACCATTTCGGGCGACTGAAGTTGGGTTTTTGACCAGATCACGTCAAACACGATCCGTTACATTGGGGATAAAGTTTTATCCCACCAGGGTGCCTGGAACCCCTTCGGGGTGCCCCGACCATGGTTATATATACAACCTTGGTCCAAAAGGTTTTCAACAATCAAAGCAACTCACTTGTAATCCAATTCTTTCATTTCTACATTCTCATTTATGCTGTAAACGCTATAAAGAGGCTACTCCGCCTGAAGGAGATCGTCAGATAGTGCGCTACATTTTTCTTGGATTAACAATCCTCTGATTGCAAACCAAGTAATTCTTTTGTGTCTGTTTCTTTTAGTATCTTTCTGTTTTAATTACAAGTGCTATTAATTTAGTTGAAAATCCAAGAAAGGGTTATTTTATTTTTCAGGGCAATTCACCTCTCCCCTCTTGCCGGCCTCTAGAGGGACCAACATGTGGTATCAGAGTGTGAAGCCTGACTCTCCTCCTGTTTCGCTGCATTCATCTGAAGATGCTCCCCCTTCATCGATGCTGGGTTTCGATGTACTTTGCCCTTCATAGCTCGCCATCAGTGCTAGTCCGGCATATTCTTGTACTTCAGATTCAGATGATGAAGTGTCGTCCCAAGTAGCTTTTAGATTCTTGTGCTTCTTGGGTATCTTGACTTTATCTTTCTTGAGTTCTAGGCAATCCTCTTTTAAGTGTCCTTCCTTTTGACACTGGTAGCAACGAACCCTTCTTCTATTTCTCAGATTCTTCTTATTCTGCATTTCTTTAAATTTATTAGATCGAAAGAACTTTTTAAAATTTCTTACCATATATGCTTCTTGATCTTCTTCTGAGTCTGACTCGGGTTCATCCTTTTTGGTTGCGTTTAGCGCCATTATCTGACTTGATTCTTTTGTTGTCCATGCACATCTGGTTTCATGTAATTCAAGAGTAGAAAATAACTCCTCTAGGGTACTTACCTCCAGGTCCTTTGAAATGTAGTAAGCGTCGATGATTGACGTCCATTCTGGAGTTCTGGGAAAAGCGTTGAGTGTGGTGTATGGTGTCCCAAAGGGATTCCGGGCGCCCTGGGGGGGGATAAAACTTTATCCCCAACGCAACAGATCGCGTTTTACGTGATCTAGTCAAAAACCCGACTCCGGCCTGGCGCCCGGACGGTCCGGGCGCTCGGCATGGATCCGGGCGCCCGAACCACTAAGTCAACCCTGTTGACTTTTTACGGTCCAGTTCTTCTGCTTCGGTTTAGTTCATCTCGATCCGGGTCTTCCGCTCTAGCTCCGCTAGCTTGGGTGATCTCGTCAGATAGTGCACTACACTTTCCTTGGATTAACAATCCTCTGATTGCAAACCAAGTAATTCTTTTGTGTCTGTTTCTTTTAGTCTCTTTCTGTTTTAATTACAAGTGCTATTAATTTAGTTGAAAATCTGAGAAAGGGTTATTTTATTTTTTAGGGCAATTCACCCCTCCCCTCTTGCCGGCCTCTAGAGGGACCAATAAGTGGCATCAGAGCGAGGGCGCTTCAGAAGGACTAACCGCCGACCGAAGCAAGCAACCAATGGCCGGACCAAGCATCGTTCCACCAAAATTCGAGGGGACTTCGGACACTGGAAGCATCATATGGAGGTATTTCTAAAACTCGATTTCGAAATTCATCTAATTATAAAATATGATTTTGTAGCTCCTACGAATCAGAATGGAGAGGAAAAAGAAGAGAGTCTTTGGACAAAGAAGGAACAAAATGATTTTGTTGCAAACAACCGGGCGGAATATCACTTGCTGAGCGTGTTGCCGCCTCAAGAAGTCAACCACATCGGAAGCTACTCGTCAGCCAAAGAACTCTGGGAAAAATTCCTGGAACTCCACGAAGGGACATCCGAAGCCAAACTCGCGAGGAGAGATATACTTCGGAACAAACTGACAAACATCCGTCTGGAAATAGGTGAGAAAGTAGCCGATCTACACGCAAAGGTAAAAGAATTAATTACTAGACTTGAGAATCTCGGTGAAACGGTAACCAACCGGGACACCATACGCTACGCACTCAACGCTTTTCCCAGAACTCCAGAATGGACGTCAATCATCGACGCCTACTACATTTCAAAGGACCTGGAGGTAAGTACCCTAGAGGAGTTATTTTCTACTCTTGAATTACATGAAACCAGATGTGCAGGGACAACAAAAGAACGAAGTCAGATAATGGCGCTAAACGCAATCAAAAAGGATGAACCCGAGTCAGACTCAGAAGTAGATCAAGAAGCGTATATGGTAAGGAATTTTAAAAAGTTCTTTCGATCTAATAAATTTAAAGAAATGCAGAATAAGAAGAATCCGATAAATAGAAGAAGGGTTCATTGCTACCAGTGTCAAAAGGAAGGACACTTAAAAGAGGATTACCCAGAACTCAAGAAAGATAAAGTCAAGATACTCAAGAAGCACAAGAATCTAAAAGCTACTTGGGACGACACTTCATCATCTGAATTCGAAGTACAAGAATATGCCGGACTAGCATTGATGGCGAGCTATGAAGGGTAAAGTACATTGAAACCCAGCATCAATGAAGGGGGAGCGTCTTCAGATGAATGCAGCGAAATAGGGGGAGAGTCAGGCTTCAAGTTTGATATGGTAAGTGAGGTATGTCTCTTAACTCCTGATCAGCTTTATTTCGGTATTAAGGCTATGACAAAGTCTATGTATAAATTAAAAAGTGAAAATACTAAATTAAAAAATGAAAACTAAGAAATAAAAAGAACTTTAGCAAAATCTTGTCTGATAGAGGATTTTGATAAACTTAAACTTGAAAATGTTAAATTAAAAGAAGAAATAGAAAACTTGAAAAATTTTGGTCGTTCAAATATTTCTTCTTTTAGAAATTATAAAGGATTAAACTGGTACTATAGGTTTCATAAAAATCATATTAGAAAAATATCAAAAGCTTATGTACCTAGAAAATACCGGATTAACTCTATAGGATGGAATCTATATTGGGTTCCAAAATCCTGTTTAACTTAAATTGTTAATTAAATTTAGCACTTTTAGCAAGAAAATTAAACAGTGAATTTCTTTATAAGGCTTTGTCTAAGAAAGTGGTTGTTGCTTCAATAACCAAGAAGGTATAGTGCCTCGCCATTGCTTGGAAGCCAAGTATTGAAATAAACAGTTTAATTGACTAACTGAAAAAGTATTAAAATTAAAATTACTTAGGGAGTGCTTGGTTGGAGGGAATGGAAGTGAGGAATGGGAAAGGGATTGAAAGTTAGTGTTTGGAATGTTAATGTTTGGAATGGGAATGGTGGGGCCCATGGATTCAAACCCCCAAATATGAGATTTGGCCATTACCAAGTAAAATGGGGGGAATGGGAATGGTGGGGTCCACGGATTCAAAACTCCTCATTCCCATTCTTACTTCAATGAATCTCATTCCTAATCCCATTCCCTTCCACAAACCAAGCACACCCTTAATGCTTTAAAGGGTTATTCAATTTATTTTAGAAATATTTTAAAAAATATTCATGTTTGCGAAAACTAAGAAATTTTTTAGTTAGGAAATCTTTCCGTTACAAATTTAAAAATAAAAAAAAAAAATATTTTTGCCTTAGAATATTTTTTTGTACTTAGAATTTTTTTCTTCAACACTTATGAAAATGTTTTTTTTTTTGCAAATTTTGTAATATGTCTCAAACTTTGAAAAATAATTTTAAGTTACTTATTCAGTTGCACAAACCTGTTAACCTAGAAAATAAAATGTTTTCCTACTTAGGTAATTTTTTCTTCACTTGCCAATTTTGTTTACCTTAGACTTGTTAAAAGAACCCTAATTTTTTATGTGATCAAAAGAGGAGAAGAATGTTAAGTCTAGGGGGTGGTGTATTTAAAATTTTCTTTCATTGAAATATCTTACTTACACTTATTTGAAACATTATTTGTTTTTATTATGTCTGTTTTACCCTAGCTTAACCTGTGTTGCTCACATCAAAAAGGGGGAGATTGTTGGAACCCTAAGGTGTTTTGATGTGATCAAACAAGTTAAGTTAGGTCCTGTGTTGTTTAACCCTTGTTTCTAAGTGTGCAGGAGCTTAGGAACACAAGAAGTCGAGCAGAAGACGCGCCTAGTGAGAAGGACGACACGGGAGAGAGCTGACGGGCTCGGTGCGTCCAAGGGACGAGGTGACCGCGGAAGAATACACCGGTGGATGAGAAGAACGTATGCGACATTCGAGGGATGAGAAACCGGGAAGGAAGGCTGCTCGAGGAGAAGGTCGGAACTTGAGTTCAGGTGAGCCCTATTTCGGATGGCCGAGATCACCCAAGCTAGCGAAGCCGGAGCGGAAGACCCGGACCGAGACAAGCTGAATCGGAGCAGAAGAACCGGACCGCAAAAAGTCAACAGGGTTGACTTATTGGTCCGGGCGCTTGGATCCATTCTGGGTGCCCGGACTGTCCGGGCGCCTGGAACCATTCCGAGCACCCGGAGTCAGGTTTTTGACCAGATCGCGTCAAACGCGATCCGTTGCGTTGGGGATATAGTTTTATCCCCCAAGGTGCCCAGAACCCCTTCAGGGCGCCCCGACCAAGGTTATAAATACAGCCTTGGTCTAGAAGCTTTTCAACAATCAAATCAACTCACTTGTAATCTAGTTCTTTCATTTCTACATTCTCGTTTGTGCTACAAATGCTGTAAAGAGGTTACTCCACCCGAAGGAGATCGTCAGATAGTGCGCTACACTTTTCTTGGATTAGCAATCCTCTTATTGAAACCAAGTAATTCTTTTGTGTCTATTTCTTTTAGTCTCTTTCTATTTTAATTACAAGTGCTACTAATTTAGTTAAAAAATCCAAGAAAGGGTTATTTTTTTTTCAGGGTAATTCACCCCTCCCTCTTGCCAGCCTCCAGAGGGACCAACACCTCGGACACTAATCGCCAGTTGCTCAAGTCTCGCCGTCAATGAAGGAAATTGAATCTCATATCTAGAACGTGAATAGAGCTTGCATCACCATGTGAAGAAGACGAAGATGACACGGTGAACAGTAGCGCAAGCCATTGTTCACCGTGTCGAAGCTGGGCTTTTAAATCCTTGCTTGAACCCGGTTCAAGAGTGGTTAATCAAATGGCTTGAGTCACATGGCTTAGGTTGAGTTTAGTTGATTCACATGGTTTTAGCTACTCTTCTTGATTGCTTAAACCCAACTCCTTCTCAAATAAGCTTGAATCCCTTGCTCAATAAATCCCATTGGTTACCTACATAATCAAATTACATTTATGAGATAAAAATTCTTGAATTAAAGAAAAGAAATGTTGTTAGGTTAAATAAATCCTTGCTTTATAAACTATATCACAAATCAATTCATCAATATAATAATTCTCCAAAAATCATCCAAAAACCAACAAAATAATATGCCCAATAAACCAACTATCAATAACCTACTGGTCAAAAATATCATTTGTTGATGTGGCATCTCTAGCCGCTTGGAGTGGGTCCAGGTGCCCCCAGCGGTGCATTCTATCACTTTGCAATGGCTCTTCAACGGCTTCAAGATAAAATTTTATCCTAGCTCGGGCGCTTGAACCAGTCCGAGTGCTTGGACCGGTCCGTGCATCTAGAATATTATTGACGTGGACTCCAATAGTTATGCACACTAACATCTCAAAGAGGAGGCACCTGCTTCTTATAGGCTGGTCCAGGCACTCGGACATTGTCCAGATGCTTGGACAAAGTTGACAGAGTTGCCTTTGTCCGGCTGCTGCTCTGGTCGCTTGGGTGATTCTCCGGTCATCCAGAGTTGAGCTCACTAGAACACAACTCCGGTCTTCTCTCCTCGAGTAATCTTCCACTCCAGCTTCTCGTCCCTCGAAAGCACTGCACATGTCCTTCTCACTCCACCGGTGTACTCTTCCGCAGTTTCTCATCCCTCGGATGCACCTAGCCCGTCGACTCGCTTCCCGTGCCATCCTTCTCATCCGCTGCATCTTTCCACTCGACTTCTTGTGTTCCTAAGTTCTTGTACATTTAGACACAAGGATCAAATACAATAAGACCTAACTTGACATGGTTAACCACATCAAAACCAACCTAGGGTACTTACAGTTTCTCCCTTTGGATATGCACTAGCTCAAGTTAAGTTTGGGTTAATCAAAACATAAAATATTATTGCAATTAAGTATTAGTAAAATATTGTAATTAACTTTCCCATAACCCCCTAAATTTCTCTCCCCCTTTGATCATATAAAAAAATAGGGGTAAAAAAATCTAAAAAAATTGTCTAAGGGGGATTGAAACAACAATCAAGGTAAAAAAATTACTTGAATTAGTTTTCAAATATTTAATTTTCTAAAATTAAAAAATAGCATTTTCAAAAATAATAAAAAAATTATTTTTAATCTCTCAAAAGGTTTAAATTTTATATCAATGTTAAACAAAAACATTCGGATTAGAATAAATATTTTCACAAGAAAACATAACTTTATTTTAACATAAATAATTCATTTTATACAAAAATATGTATTTTTCTAGAATAAATATTAAAAATAGATTTTGATCTCGAAAAATCTTGCTAATTTTTCTGAGTTTGTAAAGTTGAATGTATATCTATAGAAAAATTAAGAGAGCATTTGGATTCATTTTCATTTTCTGATAAATGTACATTTTCCCTTTTCTTAGAAAATGACATTTAGACATTCTCTATTTTCCCATAAATGATATCTCCTTTTCTAGAAATGAAATGTGGAAAATGTCAACCAATGTTTTTCATTTTCTCAAAAAATAAAAATAGAAAATAACCAAACCAAACGCTACCTAAATTTTTTAAAATTTAATTTTCATGAATTTTTAATATCAAAGATTACTTTTTTGGTAAAAAATTCATTAACAGTTAAAATTTTTTATTCTAACAGAATATCTACTATCTTATCGTTATATAAATTTTGAATAGAAAACTCTAACAAAAAATTTGCTCGAAAATTATTTTTCTAAGTAAAAAAAATTCTAACCTAGAAAATTAATTAAATTAGAGAAAAATTAATCTAGACACGATTTTGGAACCTAATATAGGTTCCTACCTACTGGATTAAAAATATATAGGAATATATTTTCATGACACTTTTGTAATTTAAGTTTTGTGATATCTAAAATATCAGTTAAACTTTTGAAAATTTCTAAAATTTTGAACATTTGAACATGAATAATCCTTTTTCAATTTTTCTATTTGATCCTTTAACTTTTCATTTTCAACCTTCAATTTATCGAAATCTTCTAATAGGCATGATTTTGTTAAGATAATTCTTAATTCTTAATTCACTTTTTTTAATTGTTCATTTTTTGTTTCTAGTTTACATGAACTTCTAGAAAGTATCTTGATAAATTTATATAATTTATTGGGAGGTAGAGAACATACCTCACTTACCGAGTCGATCTCATTATTTGACGCTCCATCTTTATCGTTGCTTTCTTCTGAAGTGTCTCCCCCCTTCGTCGATGCTTATCTCTAAGGTACTTTCATCATCTTTCTGGTGATATGGTATTAGTGCTAGTCTAGCATACACTTCCAGCTCAAACTTGGATGATGACTCGTCCCACATTGCTATGAGATTCTTGTGTTTGCAATTGTAGCATCTGATTTTCCTTTTGCTATGAATAAGCTTCGTTGCCTATTTCTTACCAAATTTATTAGACTTAATTTTTTTTTTTGAAAATTTCCTTACCATAAAAGTTACTTTGTCTTCATCGAGTGGTGTGTCAGAATCCAGTTCATCCTTCTTAGCTTGCAAGGATAAGTTTTGATTTGATTTTGTTTCTTTTGTAACTCCTGCACATCGACACTTGTGTAATTCGAAAGTCGAGAATAATTCTTTAAGGGTACTTACCTCCAAGTCCTTAGAGATGTAATATGCATCTACTAAAGTTAACCACTCTTCTGTTCTCAGAAAGACGTTGAGCGCGTACCGAATTGAGTCCTAATTTGTTATCAATTCTCTAAGATTATTGAGTTGGGTGATCAATTCCTTGATCTGCATATGGAGTTGAGCCACCTTCTCTCTCTGGAAGGTAATTAGTTGATTTCGGAGAAAGTCACGTCTTGCTAGCTTAGCTTCCGAGATACCTTTGTGCAACTCTAGGAATGTCTCCCAAAGTTCTTTTGCTAAGTTATAGGTTCCAATCTGGTTGAATTTTTGGGTCGGTAGTACGGTAAGTAGATGGAATTCTATTTTATCGTTGGCTATGAAGTCAACCTACTCCTTCTTGTACTTAAGATACTCTTCTTTCTCTACTCAATGTTGATCTATGGGTACTACAAAATCATATTTTAAAGTTAGAAATGTATTGAAATTAGTTTTTATATACACCTCCATTTTACGCTTCCAAAGCACAAATTCTTCTTTGAACTTGGGTGGGTGAATGATGGATTCGACCATTGTCTTATTGCTTCAGTTGGCAGCTAGTTCTTCTGAGCAGTCCGAGATCTGATACTAATTATTGGTTCCTGTACGGATGGTAAGAAGGGGGTGAATAGCCCTGAAATTAAAATTATACCCTTCTCATTCTTTCAACTTTAACTAAGACACATTTGTTAAAGTTAGAAATATATTGAAATTAGTTTTAAAATATACCTCCATTTCACACTTCCAAAGACCAAATTCTTCTTTGAACATGGGTGGGTGAATGCTGGATTTGGCCATCGTCTTATTGCTTCAGTTGACAGCTAGTCCTTCTGAGCGGTCTGGACTCTAATACCAATTATTGGTCCTGGTATGGTTGGCAAGAGGGGGGTGAATTGCCTTGAAATTAAAATTGTACCCTTCTTATTCTTTCGACTTTAACTAAGACACACTTGTTAATAAATAGAAATAAATTACATAAAAGAATAAACAAGGCTACCGAATTTACATGATTTACAATCGGGGAGGTTGCTAATCCAAGACAAGTGAAGCACACTATCGAAACTCCTTCTTAGATCAAGATCAAAGGAAGAGAATCCTCATACAGCGATTAACAACTCAGAAAATAAAAATAGAATTTAGAAGTTCGTATACAAGTGTTGTGTGAAATGAAGAGGATCAGGGCGCTATTTATAGCCTACTGGTCAAAAACATTCGTTAGCTGACGTGACATCTTCAAGCACTTGGAGTGGGTCCATGCGCCCTAACGGTGCATTCTATCTCTTCTCAACAACTCTTTAATGATTTCAGGATAAAATTTTATCCTCTCCTGAGTGCTTGGACTGGCCCGAGCGCTTGGAGTGTTGCTGACGTAGACTTTAATAGTTCTTCATAGCAATGTCTCCAAGAGGAGGTGCCTATTCGGTATAGGCTGGTTTGGGTGCCTAGAGTTCGAGTGCTTGAACTTGGTCTAGGCACCTGGACAAAGTCAATAGAATTGAATTTGTCTGGCTGCTGCTTTAGTCGCTTGAGTGATTCTCTGGGCATTTAGAGTTGAGTTCACCCAAACCCAACTCCGGCCTTTTCCCCTTGAGTAGTCTTCCGCTCCGACTTCTCATCCCTTAGAAATGCCACCTGTGTCCTCCTCACTCCATTGGTGTAGTCTTCAACAACTTCTCGTCCCTCAATTGCACTGAGCTCATCGACTCACTTCCTGTACCATCCTTCTTGTCCGCTATATCTTCTGCTTGACTTCTTGTGTTCCTAAGTTCTTGGACACTTAGACACAAGGATCAAAACACAACAAGATCTAACTTGACTTGGTTGACCATATCAAAATCAACTTGGGATACTTATAGACACAGAATCTCTTGCCATAAGAAAAAGGTATCATTTAGTGACGCTTGGGGATCAAGCTCCTTCATCTTCTTCAAGCCAACGCCGTCCTTCCATTCATGAGGGTCCGCCCCTTCAAATACTTGACCCCTCACCACTTACAACAGATAAGTCCACCAACAAGCCTCCGACTGATCGTTCTCTGACCCGTTTCTCTCCCACACCCCCGACATCCCGACCATCTTCGTCCAAAGGTATGGTATAGGTCTCTCTTATGTGCCCCTGACACTACCATAGTGCTCCCCTCCAAGAGAGGATCCACCACCTCCGAAGTAGAATCTTTCGAGGCCCTATGCCTTTTAAAACTGAGGGATTCTATCATGTAATCTTATTAGAGTGGCATGGATCTCGTGCATAAACAAACATTCCTTGGGACGATGGATTGTTTCTCTCAAGAGCTCACCAAGGTGTACTGTTTATTTTGTTAAAAACTTGTAACTATTAGACCGCGTTGGCCGGCTAGAAGGGGGGGGGGGGTTGAATAGCCTGCACAAAAATAAAACTACCCTTCTAGAACTTTCAAAATAACACTTGCATAAATAAAGTAAACAAATAAAACTGAAAGAAGAGGCAAAGGGATTTTTACTTAGTTACAACCGGGGAGGTTGTTAATCCACGACCGCAATCAGGTCAAAACTCAATTCCGGGTGCTCGGACTGGTCCTGGCGCCCGAACCACTATAGTCAACAATGTTGACTTTTGGTCCGGGCCCTCTACTCTGGTGCTTCTCGCCTCGGTCTGGGTCTTCCGCTCCGGCTCCGCTCGCTTGGGTGGGTTCAGCCAACTGAAATAAGGGCCACCTGAATCCAATTTCAGCCTTCTTGAGCAACCTTCCACTCCGGCTTCTCGTCCCTCAGAAACACCGCGCGCCTCTTTCACGTTCGCCCGTGTACTCTTCCGCAGCATCTCATCCCTCGGACACACCAAGCTCATCAACTCTCTCCCGTGCCGTCCTTCATGCTAGCTGCATCTTTTCCTTGACTCCCTGTGCTCCTAAGCTCCTGCACACTTAGACACAAGGTTAAAACACCACAGGACCTATCTTAACTTGTTGATCACATCAAAACAACCCTAGAGTTCCAACAATCTCCCCCTTTTTTATGTGAGCAACCTAAGTTAAGCTAGGATAAATAGACAAAAAAAATGAAATAACTAATATTGCAATAAAGTGCAAAAAGATAGAAAAAATAAAAAATTTGTAGTTTACCTCCCCTTAGACTTATATTTTTCCTTCCCTTCCTTTGATCACATAAAAAAAAATTGGGTTCCAAGAAAACTCTAAGGGAATAGTTTTGAAAACTTTGAAAAAAATTCTAAGTTAAAAAAAAATCTAAGTAAAACAAAATTCTAAGTTAGAGAATTTTTCAAGAAAATTACTTTTGAAAATAAGTAAAAAAATTGAGCAAAATTTCTAAGTTCAGAAAAAATTCTACCCTTAGTTAAATTTTTTTTAAAAAAATATTTTTGAGAGATTTCCATAATGTTAAAAAAAACTTTTTAAAGCATTTATCTAATTTTAATGCTTTATCAGAAAGTTAATTAAACATTTCATTTCAATATTTTGGCTTCCAAGCAGTGGTGAGACACTAGGCCTTCTTGGTTATTGGAGTAACAACCACTTTCTTAGACAAAGCTTCATAAAGAAATTTAATGTTTAATTTTTCTCGCTGAAAGCGCTAAGTCTAATTTTAAATTTTAAGTTAGACACGACTTTGGAACTCAATATAGGTTCCAGCCAACTGGATTAACTAAGAATTTCTTAGGGACGTATTTTTTTGAAATATTTCTAATCTGTCCCTTATGATATCTAAAATACCAATTTAAATTATTGAATTTTCTAAAATTTGTTTTATTTGAACATGCATGATTTTTCAAGTCATTTACTTGTCTTTTCAAAATTTCATTTTCTACTTTTAATTTTTCTAACTCTTCTAATGGACAAGACTTAGCTAAAATTACTTTTAAAATTTTAATTTATTTTTCAAATTTATAGTAATCATAGTTAATAATTTAATAAATTTAAATAATTTGCAGGGAGGAAGAGATCGTACCTGACTTACCTTGTCGATCTCGTTATCCGAGTCTCCTCCTGAACTACTGCTTTCTTCTGACGTAGTTCCCCCTTCATCGATGCTCTTGATGCTCATTTCGGACGAGCTTGAATCATAGTCCTCATTTTGATGACTTGCCATTAGTGCAAGTCTGGAGAAAGCTCGACTTCCAATTCGGACGACGTATTGTTGGACCCCGCAGGTGTTTTGATGTGATCAACCAAGTTGGTTAGGTCCTGCTTTGTGTTTGATCCCTGTGTTTGAGTGTGCAGGAGCTTAGGAGCGCAGGAAGTCGAGTGGAAGACGCAGCTAGCGAGAAGGACGACACGGGAAAGGAGCCGACGGGCTCGGTGCGTCCGAAGGATGAGAGAGCTATGGAAGAGTACACCGGTGGGAGAGAAGAATGTGCGCGGCATTCAAGGGACGTTAAGCCAGGGAGGAAGGCTACTCGAGGAAGGCCGAAAATTGGGTTCGGGTGAGTCCTATTTTGGTTGGCCGAAATCACCCAATCGCATGGAGCTACAGTAGTCAAAGCAAGGCGAAAGGATGCTGGAAATAAGAGCTTAAGGTGCCTCAAGCCTGTACTGGAGGCGCCTCTACCTTGGAGGCGCCTCCATCTGCCTTGGAGGCGCCTCCATCTGCCTTGGAGGCGCCTCAAGCTTGAAGGTGCCTTCAGTCTTGATGAAGGCGCCTTCAACTGGTCAAAAGTGACCGTTTGTGCTGCGAATAAAGTTTTATCCTCCCACTCGATGGAGGCTCCTTGGACCCCTATTGGAGGCGCCTCAGACCCTCGAGATCAGATTTCCAGAGACTATTTAAAGGCCCCTGGAACTAGGAATTCAACATCAATTGAGTATTCAACTTTGTAAGCAATTCCTAGCAATAGTTCTGAGCTGTTAGAGTGTAAAAGGTTTCTCCGCCTTCAGTAAAGGAGATCTTTTCTAGTGTGCTTTTCATCGCCTTGGATTAACAACCTCCTTAGTTGTAACCAGGTTAACTGCTGAGTCTCTTTTCATTTATGTTGATTTAATTGTTATTATTTTACTATTGCATTTTTGAGTTGAAAGATCCAAGGAGGGTTATTTTTATTTTTCAGGCAATTCACTCCCCTCTTGCCAGCCTCCGCTGCACCAAAAGTGGTATCAGAGCCAGATCGCCTCAGAAGGACTAACCGCCGACTGAAGCACAACGATCAAGACGATGGTCGGAGCGAATATTCATCCCCCAAAGTTTGACGGAGACTTCGCGACATGAAAACGCCGGATGGAGGTATTTTTCAAGACAAAATTTGACATTTGCTTAATTATGAAATATGGCTATACAGTTCCAAAAGATAAAGAAGAAAACACGTGGAGCAAGAAGGAGCAAGCCGATTTTGTCGCCAACGGAAAGGCAGGATTCCACCTGCTTAGCGTGCTGCCACCACAAGAGGTAAGTCGAATCGGAAGCTATGACTCCGCGAAAGACCTCTGGGAAAAATTCCTGGAGCTTCACGAAGGTACCTCGGAAGCTAAGCTAGCGAGGCGTGACATCCTCCGGACCCAATTAATGAACCTCCGGATGAACCAAGGTGAGAAGGTAGCACAACTCCAAGCAAGGATCAAAGAGTCACGCAACTAACCAATCTTGGAGAAGAAGTAATGAACCGGGACTCAATCCGGTACGCGCTCAACGCCTTCCCCAGAACTCCAGAGTGGGCCTCCTTAATAGATGCGTACTACATCTCTAAGGACTTCGAGGTAAGTACTTTAGAAAATTTGTTTTCTACATTTGAACTTCACGAATCTCAGATTGCAGAGCCCATTAAAGTGGAGAACGTAAGTCAGAACATTGCCTTGAAGGTAAGAACAAACGATTCTGACTCTGAAGCCTCGATCGACGAATCCGAAGCTGCATTAATGGTAAGACGATTTAATAAGTTTTTTAAATCTAACAAATTTAGATCACAGAAGAATGAGCGAAAAAGAAGAACAATTCATTGCTATAACTACAACGAAGAAGGGCACATCAAGGATGACTGCCCGAAATTAAAGAGAAAGCAGAAAGAAAAGGAAAAGGTCAAGTACAAGAAGCCAGAAACCTCCAAGCACAAGAACCTGAAGGCCACTTGGTCAGATTCGTTGTCTTCCGAATTAGACGTCGAAGCCTTCTCGGGGCTAGCGCTAATGGCTAACCATCAGATGGAAGAAGAGTCATGCTCAGAGATGAGTATAGATGAAGGGGGAGGAACATCAGAAGAGGAAAGCTGCAGTGAAGGGGGAGCCTCACCTAGTCAGGTAAGTAAGGTACGTAATCTAACCCCGACTCAGTCTTTTCTCTTTATTAAGTGTCTTTCTAAAGACTTATTCAAACTTGAAAAAGAAAATGCTGAATTGAAATTGAACCTAGCAAAAGCATGTCCACTAGAAATGTATGATAATCTAAAATTAGAAAATGAAAAATTAAAAGTTGAAATTGAGAAATTGAATGATGCATGCTTAAATAAATTTACAAAATCAAAATTAAGAATTTATGGAAAATTGAACTGGTATATAAGAAAACTGTTGGTTGCTACTCGGAAAACCCAGAGGTTCCACTGTACAAACATTTTGTACAAAGGTCTGAACCTTTTCCTAGCTACCATGTGTTCTTTTAAATTAAATTTTGGATCGCCTGCGGAACTTAACACGTTTGATCCAAAACTTAATCTATTTGTTCTTTTAGGTTTTGACTTGGATCTCCTGCGGAACTTAACACGTTCGACCCAAGTCACCTTAAGTTATTAATTCCATTAAATATTAATTTCCATAATTGGTTCCCAGTACTGACGTGGCGAGGCACATGGCCTTCTTGGATATGGGAGCAACCACCACCGACTAGACAAAACCTCTTATGGAAAGCTAATATTTAATTTCATAAAATAAGTTTAGGTTAACCGAAAAGAACAATCAAATCACAAGGAAAATAAAAAACAAAAGAACACAAATTCGAAAAACATATTCGAAATTCTAGAATCGTAAGCCTCTTGTATTTGGTATTATTTCCATAAATAACTAGTATGATGCAGAAAGAAAAATTACTAGTTATACATTTTAGAAAGACCTCTTGATCTTCTACCGTATTCCACTTCTAACCTCGAACGTTGTGTGGACAACGATCTTCCGAGATGAGAAATCACCAACCACCTTCTTCTCCTCCTAGCTAGGTTCGGCCAACAATAAGAAAGCTTCACCAAGGAAGAAGATCAAAACACCAACCAAGCTCCAAGAGATGCTAGCTTTCTCTCCTTCTTCTTCTTCTTCTCCAAGTAGTATCCGGCCACCACAAGAACTCCAAGAGGGATGAAGTATTTGGCCACCACAAGAGGAAGAGAGGGAGAGGATGATGGCCGGCCACAACACCAAGGAAAAGAGGGAGAGAAAATAATAGAGGTTGTGTCTTGTGAAGGCACCCTCACCCCTTCTTTTATATTCCTTGGCCTAGGCAAATTAGGAAATTTAATTACAATAAAATTTCTTAAATTTCCTTGACATGATTTAATTGAGAAAAATAAAATAAAATTTCCCCAATTAAATTCAATTGGCCGGCCACATCATGAAGAACAAATTGGACAAGTTTCAATTAACAATTAAAACTTCCTAATTTGTTTCCAGAAATTTTAAAATTAAAATTTCTCTTTAAAAATCTCTTCATGGTTGATAAAAGGAAATTTCTATAATTTTAATTCTATCAACATGTGGATAATTTTAAAGAGAAAATAAAATATCTCACCAATCTACAAATAAGGAAAGAGATCTAATCTCTTTCTTTAATCTTTTGTAAATCTTTTACAAGAGAGATATTTTAATTATAATTCTCTTTAACAAATTATTTCTTCCGCATAATAAAAATAAAAATAAAAATTCCTTTTTAATTTAATATCGCCGGCGCCCACTAGCTTGGGTTCAAGCTAGGGCCGGCCACCCCAATTTATACCTAGGCCGGCCCTAGCTTGGTTCCCAAGCTAGCTTGGCCGGCCCCTTATTGGTGGGTATAGAAGGTGGGTATAGGTGGGTATAGTACTCTATAAATAAGAGGCTATGATAGGGACCGAGAGGAGGAATTAGTTTTGGTCTCCCGATAAAATTAAGCATCCCGTGTTCGCCCCGAACACACAACTTAATTTTATCAATAATAATTCATTCCACTAGAGAACTATTATTGAACTACCGCACCAATCCCAAATTACATTTTTGGGCTCCTTCTTATTATGAGTGTGTTGGTCTCCCTGTGTTTAAGATATCGAATGCCCACTAATTAAGTGAGTTACTGACAACTCATTTAATTAATATCTTAGTCCAATAGTAGTACCACTCAACCTTATCATCATGTCGGACTAAGTCCACCTGCAGGGTTTAACATGACAATCCTTATGAGCTCCTCTTGAGGACATTATCAACCTAGTATCTCTAGGACACAGTTTCCTTCTATAATCAACAACACACACTATAAGTGATATCATTTCTCAACTTATCGGGTTTATTGATTCATCGAACTAAATCTCACCCATTGATAAATTAAAGAAATAAATATCAAATATATGTATTGTTATTATATTAGGATTAAGAGCACACACTTCCATAATAACTGAGGTCTTTGTTCCTTTATAAAGTCAGTATAAAAGAAACGACCTCAAATGGTCCTACTCAATACACTTTGAGTGTACTAGTGTAATTATATAGTCAAGATAAACTAATACCTAATTACACTACGACCTTCTAATGGTTTGTTCCTTTCCATTTTTGTCGTGAGCTACTGTTTATAATTTATAAGGTACTGATAACATTATCTTCTGCATGTGACACCACATACTATGTTATCTACAATATAAATTAATTGAACAACTACAACTAAATGTAGACAATTTGACCAAATGTGATTCTTTATTCATAATGAATGTTTACAAAGCTTAGGCTTTCAGTATACACTCCAACAATCTCCCACTTATACTAATGACTAAGTTGTCATATCTTCTACCATACATCTGATTCCCATTCCCTCCACATGCCGATCAAAAGCTTTCGCCGGAAGGGCCTTAGTGAAAAGATCTGCCAGGTTATCCACGGATGCAATCTTGGCGATGACAACTTCTCCTCGCTTCACGATATCTCGTATCAGGTGGTACTTGCGCTCTATATGTTTACTTGCCTTATGAGCTCGTGGTTCCTTCGAGTTTGCAATGCTATTATCACAATAAATTGTGATGATTTTGGGCAAACCAGAATCACATCTAAGTCCATTAGAAAGTTCTGAGCTATACTGCTTCTTTAGCTGCCTCGGAGGTTGCTACATACTGCTTCCATGGTTGAGTCCAAACGCATTTCGCTTAACACTCCTCCATGAAATGGCTCCACCTCCTAAAGTAAACACATAGCCGATGTAGACTTACTGTTGTCCCTATCTGATTGGAAATCGAATCGTGTAACCCACAGGGAGTAAATCGTCTGCTTGGTAAACTAGCATATAATCTCTAGTCCTTCTCAGGTACTTTAATATATGCTTTACCGCAGTCCAATGTCCTTGTCCAGGGTTACTCTGATATCTGCTGACCATGCCCACGGTAAAACAAATATCAGGTCTCGTACATAGCATTGCATACATAAGGCTTCCTATAGCCGAGGCATAAGGAACTGCTTTCATGTCTTCTATCTCCTTTGAAGTCTTAGGAGACATCTCTTTAGATAGAGCTATTCCATGCCTGAAAGGTAAGAAACCTTTCTTGGAATCTTGCATGCTAAAACGAGCAAGGATTGTATCTATATATGAAGCTTGGGACAGACACAACATTCTTTTCTTGCGATCCCTTATTACTTTGATCCCAAGTATGTGTGCATACTCTCCTAAGTCCTTCATATCAAATTGTTTGGACAACCATACCCTTACGTCTGACAATACCTTGACATTGTTGCCAATTAACAAAATATCATCTACGTATAGTACAAGAAATACCACCACGTTTCCGTTACACTTCTTATATACACAAGACTCATCCGGACTTTGAATAAATCCATATGACTGGATTACTTCATTAAACCGGATGTTCCAAGATCTTGAAGCTTGCTTCAGTCCATAAATGGACCGATTGAGCTTGCACACTAGATGCTCCCTTTTTCAATGAACCCTTCTGGTTGCTTCATATGGATGTTTTCTTCAAGACTTCCATTAAGGAAAGCTGTCTTGACATCCATTTGCCAAATCTTATAATCCATCTGAGCAGCAATGGATAAGAGTATCCGGATAGACTTAAGCATGGCTACCGGTGAAAAGGTTTCCTCATAATCGATTCCCTCTTTCTGAGTGTACCCTTTTGCAACAAGCCTAGCTTTGAAGGTTTCTACCTTCCGTCATCCCTCTTTTCCTTTGTAGATCCACTTGCATCCAACGGCTTTTACACCATCGGTGGTTCTACAAGCTCGGACCTTATTAGAGTACATAGACTCTATTTCGAAATTAAATACCTTTTGCCAAGATCATCTATATCTTGGAGTGCTTAGTCATATGTTCGTGGATCGGGTTCATGTTTACAGGGATCAAGTCCGAAGACTCTCCCAAAACATGAATCTTCAGGTCGCTTACAACCCTCCCACTCTGACGAGGCAGGCTGTGGTTGTGTATCATGTGTGACACGTGTTGCGTCTCTTGTGGTACTTCATCTTGTCTTGTTGGTCTGAAGTAGGCGTGTCCTCTCTAATTTCTTCTAAAACAACTTTACATCGGGCTTGTGATCCATTATATAGTCTTCTTCTAAAATTGGGCATTGGTGCTAACAATGACCTTCGGTCTTTAGGACTATAAAATAAACCACCTTTCGTTTCTTTGGGATATCCTACAAACACGCCAACTTCTGACGGATTCTAACTTATCGGATCTGCTTCTGGACTACCCCAATCCGAATATGTCTTAGACTGGGTTTCACCCATTCCACAATTCTATGGGAGTAGAAGAAACGATTTAGAAGGTACTAAGTTCGGAACGATACACTTTCCAGAGCATATCCCCAAATGAATTTGGTAATTCGAATAACTCATCATCGATCTAACCATCTCCATAAGAGTCCTGTTCCTTCGCTCTGCTACACCATTCTGTTGGGGTGTTCAGACAATTGGGATTGAATCCTGGCCTCTGATAAGTAATTCCTAAACTCTCCTAAGAGGTACTCGCCACCACGATCTGACCGTAGTGTCTTGATACTTTTACCTAGTCGTTTCTCCACATCAGCCTTGTACTCTTTGAACTTATCAAAGCACTCGGACTTGCGGCGCATTAGGTAAATGTATCCATATCTTGAATAATCGTCTATAAAAGAGACAAAATATTCAAAACCTCCTCTTGCCTGGACAGACATAGGACCACATAAATCAGAGTGAACCAACTCTAACACTTCTTTGGCTCTATACCCCTTGGACTTGAACGGCCTCTTGGTCATTTTACCTTCCAAGCAAGATTCACAAGTTGGAAAATTTTCCAACTCTAATGAACCCAAAAGTCCATCGGCTATAAGCCTCTGAATCCTACTTAAGTTAATATGACCAAGCCTTAGATGCCAAAGATATGTTTGGTTCATTTTCGAAGGTTCTTTTCTCTTATTAGAATTAGAAGATGAGTTATAAATTTCCATATTTTGCTTTGTGGAAGAAATTGGATTTAAAGTATACAAATTGCCAACCAATGCACCAGAACAGATAATCACATTATTTCTTTTAATAACTACATCGTTACTGAAAGAAACAGAATATCCATCTAGAAACAGTTTAGAAACTGAAATTAAATTCTTTCTAAAACTGGGTACATAAAGACAATTTCTTAAAACCAAATTTCTATTTCTACTAAAAGATAAGTAGACGTCTCCCACTGCAACAGCTGCCACCTTAGTAGCATTGCCCATGTAGACGGTAATTTCTCCTTCAGATAGTTGTCGGGTTTCTTGGAACCCCTGCAAGGAATTGCAGACATGATCAGTGGCTCCCGTATCTACACACCAGGTGTTGGTAGATAACACCACTAAACATGTTTCAACAACTAGAGCATGAGATATACCTTTGTTTTGGTTCCTACGAGGACAGATGCCCTGACTGCTTGCAGATGAAGCACTTGCCCTTCGGCTTCTTCACTCCAGCTTTAAATCCCGTACTCTGAGATTTATTCACTTTCTTTGCTGAACCAGCTTGTTTCTTCTTCTTCTTTCCTCTCGGTTTAGAAGTAGAACCATTTTCAGCATAGTGAATTTGAGCATTGTGACGAAATAATCCTTCTGCTGCTTGAAGTTCTGTCAGTAGTTCCGCTAAAGAATAAATCCTCTTATTCATATTATAGTTCAGGCGGAACTGCTCAAAACTTCTAGGTAGCGTTTGGAGGATCATATCGATCTGGGTTTCCCCATCAATTTCTCCTCCAAGGATCTGTATCTCGTTCAGATAAGCCATCATCTTTAGGATATGATCCCTCACAGGAGTACCCTCTTGCATGGTGGTTGTCATTATCTTTCTCATGGCTTCTTGCCTAGAAGCCCTATCCTGATGACCAAAGAGTTCCTTGAGATTGTTCATAATATCATAGGCTGTTGGTAAATCTTGATGCTGATGTTGCAATACATTTAACATTGAAGCCAAAATGTAACACTGCGCCATCTCATCTGCTTTTACCCATTTCCTATGATATTCAATCTCCTCTTGGTAGATTCACCAGTGGGTTCAGTCAGTACAAATTTATAGCTTTCAGCAGTAAGGACAATGTCCAGGTTCCTTTTCCAATCTATGTAATTAGGTCCAGTAAGTCTATTCTGTTGAAGTATGATGGACAGTGGATTGAAAGTCATCCTAAGAATCACAAATAACTTTTGGTCAGAACTCTAAATTTAGAATAATATTGATTCCTCAAACAATACTATTTTAAATTAACCAACACCTCAAAACACCGTGAATTTTATATGCCACGTTAGTGTGGACGTATACTAATTCAACATTTGTAAAAGGAGGGTTTTAACCCATTAATTTTATTATCTTGTCAACCTAACTTTTTGACAAATAAAATTAATAGTTGGTATCATTTGGTCACACAAATAATAGCAGTGACTCCGATGGGGAGGATACTATTATATGTGTCTAAGTGTATACCACTACTTGACACTAAGTCCATTAATAAGATTATGCCCCTTCCGTTGGGGAAGATCACACTCTCTTAATTAACTTTCTATAGTCATCCAAAAATGAAAGTCTGTTCTAGTGATCCGCAAACAAGCTCATCCGTTATGGAGGAAGGCACTCAGAGCCAACGCGCAAGCTTGTTTGCATCACTTACAAACCAGTAATGGAGACCATGAGATTTACTTAAAAATCCCTCTCCCACTTAGTTATTTATAAATGAGGAATTTTAACTATGCTAGCCTACTAAACTTGTAAACTAACATGCACACACAGCACAATATAAAAGCAATAAATAGAAAATCTAATTTTCAACTATTATGGCTTTTGTCTCTAGTTGTCCTCCGTGTGTTGTCATCCCAAGTTGCTGCCATATTTGGCCACCGCCACCGGGTCTAGCTGTCGCATCCATCTTGCTCCTAGTTCCACTGCGCCTCTGGTCCTTAGAAGGTTCCACGCGTTGCAAGATTCGATCCGCGACATAAATAGAATTTTACATTTTGATCCTATATTCCATAAAAGGAATGTACATGTATCTAGATCAAAAATAAAATCCTAATAAAACTAAATACAGCTCCTGCTGTATTTAAATACAATCATGCACACACATATAAATGCCCTTGACATGTCCAAGGGTCCAATCACACACATAATAACTAAAAGTCATAATAGTTGGATCCTGCATCCACAAAGTTAGCATATCCTACTATTAACCTGCCTAAATTATGTATGACATGTGCATAATTAACCTAATACCAAATACACAGAGGCAAAACCCTAGCTCTGATACCAATTGTTGGTTTCTATTCGAAAAACCTAGAGGTTCCACTGTACAAAAATTTTGTACAAAGGTCTGAACCTTTTCCTAGCTACCATGTGTTCTTTTAAATTAAATTTTGGATCGCCTGCGGAACTTAACACGTTTGATCCAAAACTTAATCTATTTGTTCTTTTAGGTTTTGACTTGGATCTCCTGCGGAACTTAACACGTTCGACCCAAGTCACCTTAAGTTATTAATTCCATTAAATATTAATTTTCATAATTGGTTCCCAGTACTGACGTGGCGAGGCACATGGCCTTCTTGGATATGGGAGCAACCACCACCGACTAGACAAAACCTCTTATGGAAAGCTAATATTTAATTTCCTAAAATAACTTTAGGTTAACCGAAAAGAACAATCAAATCACAAGGAAAAGAAAAATCAAAAGAACACAACTTTGAAAAACATATTCAAAATTCTAGAATCGTAAGCCTCTTGTATTTTGTATTATTTCCATAAATAACTAGTATGATGCGGAAAGAAAAATTACTAGTTATACCTTTTAGAAAAACCTCTTGATCTTCTACCGTATTCCTCTTCTAACCTCGAACGTTGTGTGGGAAACGATCTTCCGAGATGAGAAATCACCAACCACCTTCTTCTCCTCCTAGCTAGGTTCGGCCAACAATAAGAAAGCTTCACCAAGGAAGAAGATCAAAACACCAACCAAGCTCCAAGAGATGCTAGCTTTCTCTCCTTCTTCTTCTTCTTCTCCAAGTAGTATCCGGCCACCACAAGAACTCCAAGGGGAGAGAGAGGTTCGGCCACCACAAGAGGAAGAGAGGGAGAGGATGATGGCCGGCCACACCAAGGAATAAAAGAGGGAGAGAAATAATAGAGGTTGTGTCTTGTGAAGGCACCCTCACCCCTTCTTTTATATTCCTTGGCCTAGGCAAATTAGGAAATTTAATTACAATAAAATTTCCTTAATTTCCTTGACATGATTTAATTGAGAAAAATAAAATAAAATTTCCCCAATTAAATTCAAGTGGCCGGCCACATCATGAAGAACAAATTGGACAAGTTTCAATCAACAATTAAAACTTCCTAATTTATTTCCGGAAATTTTAAAATTAAAATTTCTCTTTAAAAATCTCTTCATGGTTGATAAAAGGAAATTTCTATAATTTTAATTCTATCAACATGTGGATAATTTTAAAGAGAAAATAAAATATCTCACAAATCTACAAATAAGGAAAGAGATCTAATCTCTTTCTTTAATCTTTTGTAAATCTTTTACAAGTGAGATATTTTAATTTTAATTCTCTTTAACAAATTATTTCTTCCACATAATAAAAATTAAAATTAAAATTCCTTTTTAATTTAATTTGGCCGGCCCCCACTAGCTTGGGTTCAAGCTAGGGCCGGCCACCCCAATTTATACCTAGGCCGGCCCTAGCTAGCTTGGCCGGCCCCTTATTGGTGGGTATAGAAGGTGGGTATAGGTGGGTATAGTACTCTATAAATAAGAGGCTACGATAGGGACCGAGAGGAGGAATTGATTTTGGTCTCTCGATAAAATTAAGCATCCCGTGTTCGCCCCGAACACACAACTTAATTTTATCAATAATAATTCATTCCACTAGAGAACTATTATTGAACTACCGCACCAATCCCAAATTACATTTTTGGGCTCCTTCTTATTATGAGTGTGTTAGTCTCCCTGTGTTTAAGATATCGAATGTCCACTAATTAAGTGAGTTACTGACAACTCATTTAATTAATATCTTAGTCCAATAGTAGTACCACTCAACCTTATCATCATGTCGGACTAAGTCCACCTGCAGGGTTTAACATGACAATCCTTATGAGTTCCTCTTGAGGACATTATCAACCTAGTATCTCTAGGACATAGTTTCCTTCTATAATCAACAACACACACTATAAGTGATATCATTTCCCAACTTATCGGGTTTATTGATTCATCGAACTAAATCTCACCCATTGATAAATTAAAGAAATAAATATCAAATATATATGTTTGTTATTATATTAGGATTAAGAGCACACACTTCCATAATAACTGAGGTCTTTGTTCCTTTATAAAGTCAGTATAAAAGAAACGACCTCAAATGGTCCTACTCAATACACTCTGAGTGTACTAGTGTAATTATATAGTCAAGATAAACTAATACCTAATTACACTACGACCTTCTAATGATTTGTTCCTTTCCATTTTTGTCGTGAGCTACTGTTTATAATTTATAAGGTACTGATAACATTATCTTCTGCATGTGACACCACATACTATGTTATCTACAATATAAATTAATTGAACAACTACAACTAAATGTAGACAATTTGACCAAATGTGATTCTTTATTCATAATGAATGTTTACTAAGCTTAGGCTTTCAGTATACACTGCAACAAAAATATCAGGGCCAACTTAGAAGAATACCTAAAGAATATGTACCCCCTACTTTTTTGAACAACCCTGTAGGAAGGAACCTTTATTGGGTGCCAAAATCCTTGCTAGTCTAAATTTCTCTTTTTTTTAAAAAAGCTTATAGTGATAAAATTAAACATTGAGTTTATTTATGGAAGCTTTGTCTAAGGAAGTGGTTGATACTCCAATAACCAAGAAGGCCTAGTGCCTCGCCACGACCTGGAAGTCGAAATATTGAAATAAAAATGTTTAATTAACTTTCTGATAAAAGCATTAAAATTAGAATTAAATAATGCTTTGAAAGGTTTTAAACATTTCCTTCGAAATTCCTTAAAAAAAAAATTAAATTTTATTTTAATTATGTAGAAAAATATCTCTTGAAAGTTTTACTTAGAATTTTTTTAAAATTCTAAAAATTAATTTTGACTTAGTCATTATTTTGAAAAAGTCTAAAAAAAATTTCAGTTTACTTAGAAATTTTTTTTGGAAAATTCTAAAAATTAATTTTGACTTAGAAATTATTTTGAAAAACTCAAAAAATTCAGTTTACTTAGAAATTTTTCTAACTTAACATTTTTTTTAAAAACATATTCTTTTATTTTTACCCCCGTTTTTGCTGTGATCAAAGGGGGAGAGAGAAGTACAAGTTTAGGGGGAGAGAGAATTTTCTTAAAAATATTTTTTTGAAAAATTCTGGTTAAATCTTTATTAAGTAGTTGCAATTTTATTTATTGCAAATTTATACTTAAAATGTTAGTTTAGTAATTCTCTTTAAAATTACTAGTTGTCTATTTTTTTCCCTAACTTGAACTTGGGTTGATGCGCATCAAAAAGGGGGAGATTGTTGGACCCCGCGGGTGTTTTGATGTTATCAACCAAGTTGGTTAGGTCCTGCTTTGTGTTTGATCCCTGTGTCTGAGTGTTCAGGAGCTTAGGAGTGTAGGAAGTCGAGCGGAAGACGCAGCTAGCGAGAAGGACGACACGGGAAAGGAGCCGACGGGCTCGGTGCGTCCAAAGGACAAGAGAGCTGTGGAAGAGTACACCGATGGGCGAGAAGAACATGCACGGCATTCGAGGGATGTTAAGCCGGGGAGGAAGGCTGCTCGAGGAAGGCCGGAAATTGGGTTCGGGTGAGCCCTATTTCGATTGGCCGAAATCACCCAATCGCATAGAGCTACGGAAGTCAAAGAAAGGATAAGGATGCTGGAAATAAGAGCTTAGGGCACCTCCAAGCCAGTACTGGAGGCGCCTCCATCTGCCTGGGAGGCGCCTCAAGCTTGAAGGCGCCTTCAGTCTTGATGAAGGCGCCTTTAACTGGTCAAAAGTGACCGTTTGTGCAGCGGATAAAGTTTTATCCGTCCACTCGATGGAGGCACCTTGGACCCCTGTTGGAGGCGCCTCGAACCCTCGAGATCAGATTTCCAGAGGCTTAAAGGCCCCTGGAACTAGGAATTCAACATCAATTATGTATTCAACTCTGTAAGCAATTCCTAGCAATAGTTCTGAGCTGTTAGAGAGAAAGGTTTCTCCGCCTTCAGTAAAGGAGATCTTTTCTAGTGTGCTTTTCATCGCCCTGGATTAACAACCTCCTTGGTTGTAACCAGGTTAACTGCTGAGTCTCTTTTCATTTTTGTTGATTTAATTATTATTATTTTACTATTGTATTTTTTAGTTGAAAGATCCGAGGAGGGTTATTTTTATTTTTCAGGCAATTCACCCCCCTCTTGCCGGCCTCCGCTGCACCAACACGTATCACCCCACGTCACCTTTAAGATCTTGTGTTTTTGAATAGACTTCTTTCCTTTGTCTCTGTCCTTGTTCCTTAGCTTGGGGCAGTTGTCCTTGACGTGCCCTTCTTCGTTGCAGTGGTAGCATCGGATTGTCCTTTTCTTTCTACCCTGTGGATGGTTAGTTTTTCTAGATTTATAAAGTTACTTAAAACGTCTTACCATCATAACCATTTCTTCATCATCGAGAGAAGACTCTGACTCAGGTTTGTCTCTCGATGCTTTGAGGGCAATATTGTGCTTGGGCTCCTTCGTACCTGCACATCTTGATTCATGCACTTCAAATGTGGAAAATAATTCCTCTAATAAAATAGTTTCTAAATCCTTAGAAATATAAAACGCATCTACTAGTGACACCCATTTTTAATTTCTAGGAAAAGAATTGAGTGCATACCTTAGCGAACTCAGTTACTTACCTTTTTTCTGAGATTCAAAAGTCCGGTGATGATTTCCTTAATTCTCGAGTGTAGATGCACAACTGTTTCATCTTCTTCAAGTTGCAGGTTGGTGAGCTGGTTGCGAAGTAAATCCCATCTTACGAGCTTGGCTTCGGACATCCCTTCATGCAGCTCAAGGAACTTTTCCCATAGTTCCTTTGCTGAGTCGTAGTTGCCGATCCAGTTGACTTCTTGTGGCAGAAGGACGCTCAACAGATGGAATTCTACTTTGCCATTTGACACGTAGTCGGCCTGCTCCTTTTTCATCCACTGGTATTTTTCTTTACCTTCTGGTGCTATAAAACCTAACTCCATTATTAATAATAAATCAAAATCGGGTTTAAAAAATATCTACATTCGCTTTTTCTAGCTAGCGAATTTCCCTTTGAATTTTGGCGAGTAGATGCTTGGTCCGGCCATTAATTCGATGCTTCATTCCGTGGTTAGTCCTCCTAAAGCATCCTGACTCTGATACCACTTGTTAGATCACCTTGGCCGGCTAAAAGGGGGGTTGAATAGCCTACACAAAAAGAAAACTATCATTCTCGAACTTTCAAAATAACACTTGCATAAATAAAGTAAACAAATAAAACCGAAAGAAGAGGCAAAGAGATTTTTACTTGCTTACAACCGGGGAGGTTGTTAATCCAAGGAATGAGTCGCACTAGAATCTCCTTCAAGAAGAGAAACCTCTTACAGCAATGACGTACAAACAAATAGAAGCTAAACTACTAAAAGTAAGCGCACAAGTGTTGAGTACACAATTCTTTAATTTATTAAAAGCTTCTGGATCAAGGCTGTATTTATAGCCTTGGTCGAGGCAACTGGAAGGGTTCCAGGCGCTTGGGAGGGGATAAAATTTTATCCCCTTCGCAACGGATCACGTTTGACCGTGATCCGGTCAAAACTCAATTTCGAGCGCTCGGAATGGCTCCGGGTGCCCAGACTGGTCCGAGAGTCCGGAATGGTTTCGGGCGCCCGGACCACTATAGTCAACAATGTTGACTTTTGGTCCTGGCCCTTTGCTTCGGTGCTACTTGTCTCGGTCTGGGTGTTCCGCTCTGGCTCTACTCGCTTGGGTGATTTCAGCCAATCGAAATAAGGCTCAGCCGATCCCAATTTCGGGCTTTTCAAGCAACCTTTCGCTCCGACTTCTCGTCCCTCGGAAACACCGCGCGCCTCCTTCTCGTCCACCCGCATACTCTTCTGCAGCACCTAATCCCTCGGACGCACCGAGCCCGTCAACTCTCTCCTGTGCCATCCTTCTCGCTAGCTGCGTCTTTTGCTCGACTCCCTGTGCTCCTAAGCTCCTGCACACTTAGACACAAGGTTAAAATACCACAGGACCTAATTTAAATTGTTGATCACATCAAAACAACCTTGGGGTTCCAACAGTAACTTCCTTTCTTATGCAACTATTTCCTAGCCAGTGTTGGGTAGTTGGAATAAGACTAAGCTACCACTTGGTTGAGATGGCCTATGGCCATAGTGAAGAGGAGGTGTGATTGGTGACATTGGAGGCGATATAGGTAAACCTCCCTTTAGGATTAGAGGAAAGCCAAGCGGAGGTGGCATCCTTGAAGTTTGACCTGGTGAAATAGAGTGAGCTTCTTGAATGCACCACACAACTTCTGGAGGAGGAGAAGAAAAAACATGCTTCTAACTCAGCCACTTTAGAGAAGCTCAAACACTAGCTTGGTGTAGCAGAGTCCAAGCTAAAATCTGAGAGTGCTCAGAGGCAACGAACATTGTTCAATTTGAACAAGAAGACCATGAAAGCCAAGGCACTGTCCACCCAGCTTAAAGAGCTCACACTGGCCCACGAGGTGGAGCTAGTAGGCAAAGCATTTGAGTTGATCTAGAAGGACGCCAACCTAGAAGCCCTAAGAGTCGAGCTAGAAAATTATAAAACTAGGGAGTTCGACCGTTGCGAAGCCAAGAGAGTGGAATATCTCTAATCTTAGGCCTTTTATGACATCCTAAACCAGCAGACCATAAAGATGTTTAAGTTTGGGGCTGATGACACCCTCAAACCCTCAAACAACTGAGAGAGGTTGACCACTTCACCATCGAATTCCACCCAAGTTTATCAGCCTTCCAAAGATCTTCGATGACATCCCTAACAATGCCTTCTCTAAGTTTGTATAATAGTGATATTTTCTCTAATTTGTTCTTTGAACCTTAACTTTTGGAAGGATTGTAATGAACTTAACGAACATGATAGATGTTTATCTATGCTATAAATTTCAACTTCCTTTATGTTCTCATCTCAACTTTTTTCCATTCTATAGTGTTGTTGGGCTATGGTAGCCACATGGGAAGATCTTTGGGAGCTCGTCGGGCGGAGCCACACTAGCCTTCCGCATTGTGTTCACTGAGTCCCTGAGAGTAAATACTAAATAGATAGACGACTTTTGCTACCATCCTGGTAGAGGCCGTGAGTATCTTAGGATCGATCCTATGGTTTTGTCCTTCGAGACCCCACTTGATGCGAAGTAACTATGCACTGAATGAAGGATACTAGGAGCCGAGCAATAGTGTCATATGCTGGCGCTAAGCAGTTTTTGGATGTTTGAAAGTTGGTGTGAATAATGATCAAAAGTTTTGATACTTTTGAGCCCCGACATGTGATTGTGAGAATATGCAAGATCCGGCCTACCACTCAGTGGCTTTTGAGCCTTATCTGACCATATTTGAAAATTTGTTAACCAATTTTATGATTTTTCGAGTGCAGGCGCACCATGTTTGTAACTTTAGCCACGAAGGGCACAAGTGTCTAGGATGAATCATCCTAGCGAGTGTCTTAGTAACCTTTTCATGAGTGTACGGGGAACCCCGCTCATAGCTTGGAACTAAGGCACAAGAGTCTGAAAATTTACCTTTGACCGGACGGTCGAAGAGCACAGGGAACCCCGCTTATAACTTGGCCGTAAGGGTACAAGAATCTAAAAATTTTCTTCGGATGGGATGGTTAAAGGGAACAAGGAACCTTGCTTATAACTTGGCACTGAGGGCACAAGAGTCTAAAATTTATCTCTAATTGGACGGTCGAAGGGCACGGGGAACCCCGCTTATAACTTGGCCGCTAAAGGCCAAAGATGTTTGTGCCATTTCTCCTGGGTTAAAGTTGACCAGGTTATCTAAGCTTAAGTTGGTTCAAGCTTGAGTCTTGGTGTTTGAGTTTTGATGTTTGACAATATATGGAAATTATAGGTGTAATTGTTCATATGGGAGATGAACGGTCATAGGTTGACCAGAAGAGTTAAGTAGGTCAAGGTTGACCAGATACTTCACTAGGAAGTCCTAACTAGAGGTTAGATAAGGGCAAGACGAATGGGAAGGTTCGGTGAAGATGAAATCCCAAGTGGGTCAGTGTTGATTGGACACTTGGTGTGGAAGTCCCGGTGAGTGAAGCTAGGTAGTGGAGAAAGTCCCGGTGAGTGAAGCTAGGCAGATTAGGAAGTTCGGTAAGTTAAGCTAGTTAGTTGAGAAAGTTCTGGTGAGTGAAGCCAGGCAGATTGGGAAGTTCTAGTGAGTGAAGTCGGGTAGTTGTGAAAAGCCTTAGTGAGTGAAGCTAGGCAATGTGAAAAGTCCTAGTGAGTGAAGCTAGGCAGAGAAAAATCCTAGTGAGTGAAGCCAGGTGGTAAAAAGCCTTAGTGAGTGAAGCTAAGCAGATGGAAATCCTGGTGAGTTAAGCCAGGTGGTAAAAAGCTTTAGTGAGTGAAGACAGACACTGAAAATCTAGGTGGGTCAAAGGATTGACCGAACATATAGTGTTTGGAAGTCCAAGTGGGTCATGGAGGACTGGACACTTGGCACAAGACGATAAGTCCAAGTGAGTCAAGATTGACCAGACACTTGGTACGAGGAGAAAGTCTTAGTGAGTCAAAAGATTGACCAGACAGTTGGTGATGAAGTCTTAGTAGCTCAAGGTTGACCAGATTCTAGACATGAGGAAGTCCCAACAGGTCACGATTGACTGAATTTTGGGCATGAGAATCCTAGACTTGAGTAAAGCAAGTTTGGGTTGCTCAATCGATCAACTGATCGATTGAGAGATGCACCAATTGATTAGTAGATCGATTGGGTAGTGTTGTTGACACGAGGAGCTCAATCGATCAGGTGATTAATTGAGAGGAAATCGTGTGAGCACAGAAGACCTCCTAATTGATTAGCAGATCGATTGAGCTACTGCAAATGATCAGCCAATCGATTGGAGCTGGTTTTCTCGTAATGACACGAGGCGGCCAAAATAGATTGGTCAATCGATTCTAGGGTCTTCTACGAGAGCACACAAGACATCTGGATCAGTCAATTAATCAATCCAGTTGCCCCAATCGATCGACTGATCTATTGGGATATGATCGTTGTGCAGGTTTAGAGCTTTGGACGGTTGGGATCGGTTGGATCTGATGTGGAAATCGATTGGGAAGTAATCCCAATCGATTGGAATCCCTAAATCACGAAGTATAAAGGTGATGGCGAGGTTCAAACGCAATAACACTTACACGATTCTTCTCCACTATAGTTCACCGGACTTTGATCTAGGAAGATAAGTGCTGCTACAATTTTCAACTGGTCCAGGGGCATCTTCAAGTTATAAAAGATCAAACAAAAGAGGTTCTTCATTGTATTTTTGTACATTTACTTCTTGTTTCAAGTTATACTCTTGTGTGAATTTGTACAAGGTTTCTCCACCTTCGGATTGTTCTGAGAAGGTGTGTTTTTGATAGTAGAGAGTGTGCTCGTGTGTGGATCCTTGGATTAGTTACCTTATCTTGAGGTGGATACCAAGTAAATCCTTTATGTTAGCATTGGAGGAGTTTGCTTTGAGTTTTCTCGCTGCAAATCATCTTCAACAAAGTGGGACAAGTTATTCACCCCCTCCCCTCTAGCTTCGGAGTGTCCCAACAAGTGGTATCACAGTGAGGCCGCTCTTCACCGGACTCATCGTCGAAAGGGATGAGCTAGAGGAAGAAAAAGAAGTTAAAGCCATAATTTCAACAAGTTAAAGACTATCATCAAGGGAGTTCAACTTCAAGATGGATTTCTAAGATTGACTCAGATTTGACACGAGAGTGTCTCCACCATTCATATCTACAAGCTTCGATTCTCAAAAATCAAGGATTGAAAACTTCTTCATGATGGAGATAGAGCAATGGTTTGCTCTAATGGAAGGCTTCGATGCTCCAAGGGATAGTAAATGAAAAATCATCTAAAGAAGCAATTGGAGCAAGGAACAAATCCAAAGAAGTGAAGACAATGACAAAGTGACCAATTTGTTGGTCAACTTATTGCTAAGCAACATCTTGAGCAAGATTGGAGAGTATAAATCTGCCAAGGAGCTTTGGAGCAAATTGAGAAAGATTCATAAAGTCCCCTCCACTATACCAAGTTAAGAAGAATCCAATGAGGAAGACTCATTGGATCAAGAAGAATAAGAGGTTGATCCATCATCAAGGGAGTGCAACGATAAAGGCAAAGGGACGTACTCTTTATTTGATGTGCATGAGGATTCGGAAGTTGAGGGATGCTCGACATCCGAGGATAAATAAATTGAAGAGGCCTCCACCTTAAGGATTGAGGGAGAGTGTTATTCATTAACACTGGAGCAAGAAGAAGCTTCTACTTCTGGGTCAAATGGAGAGGAAGATTATGCGACCTCCACAAGCCAAAAAAAAAAATCAAATGGAGGATCATGTGCCACCCTTACAAGCAAAGAAGATATAACAATTTTAATTGTGAATAATAAAATGTTGGATCGAGACCACGCTAGAGGGGGGGGGGGGGGGGGAATAGCGTTCGTGGCCATTTCTTTCGATTCGTAAAATAAACGAGTAAAAACGCAGCGGAACAAAGAAATAACAAACACAGAGAGACAGGAGGATTTACTTCGTTCGGAGCCTAAAGCGACTCCTACTCGAAGGCCCGCGATCCTTGATCGCTTTCCGTGGGCAACAACTATAAGCACGATAAAACTATTACAGATTAACTACAATTTAAAGCAGTAAACAGATTATACCGACAACAAAAGACTAAATCGAAGCTCCGGGTTGTCGGGGTGTCGTTGCAGCACTTTCTGGATCGAGTCGTTAGCAGCTTGTCGCTGGGAGATTACTTAGATTCTTGTGTGTTTTTGAAGCTGCACCTTGACCCTTCTTTTATATGATGTTCCGGGCGCCTGGATCCCTTCCGGGCGCCTGGAGTGTGACGTGGCCAGGCAACCAGGATGCTGCACGTGTCAACTTCGCGCAGGGGATAAACTTTGGTCCCGGGCGCCCGGACCTGTTCCGGGCGCCCGGACAGCCTTTTTCCAGCAGGTTCCTCACCTACAAACAAAGGTTAGAGGGCAACAGTGTTCACCTGGTTAGTCAAGTCAAGTCAATTGATCCAGTTAGATTTGACTAAGGCTGGAAGACTTGATTTGATTACTGTTAATTATGTATTTAATGCCCAGACTCATATTGATGCACAGAAATAAGCATTCTTGAGTCCAGGCTGTACCCTATGCATCTCACACCGTTCTATGTTTTACAAACACAATCAAGGTAAACCTAGGTGTTTGTGAGATGCTCTGGCTGAGTCCTGGAGGAACATGATTTCTAAGGGTACAATCCTAGACTAAATCCAACTTTCGAAAGTCTAGTAAAGTGGGGATTTTGGTAAATCAATTTTGCCTAGAATTTTGAAAATGTTATTAAGAGACTGATCTATTAGATTGAGGTATAGTCAATCAAGTCTGAAGTAAAATAGTCTATTAGATAAATAACACAGTAACAAAATAGCTGCTATCTGCTGTACTAGGGTCATAATAAAGCTATAGTCAGAGCTACTGAGATGATGAGGGTGGTGGTCCGGAACCCAGCGACCGGAGTAGTGTCAAGAGCTCAGTGTGACGAGCTCGGTCGTCATCTCGTAGATCTCGGCGCAGGTCGGAGAGCTCCTGTTGTACGTCTCGTCGTAAGTCGGAGACCTCCTGTCGGACCTCTCGTCGAAGATCGGAGACCTCTCGCCGTATGGACTGATGAAACTCGGAGGTTTCGTGCTGAAGACTCGACATAGCCCTCTCTAG
Organism: Zingiber officinale; assembly: GCF_018446385.1. NCBI lineage: Eukaryota > Viridiplantae > Streptophyta > Magnoliopsida > Zingiberales > Zingiberaceae > Zingiber > Zingiber officinale. The sequence continues at coordinate 73,824,086 of NC_055993.1, forward strand.
TCCGGAAACTCGATCGCCTAGAGTGCGGGGAGCTGGGTGTGGTGCTCGAGGTGGTGGTGGGGCAGGAGCAGCCTCCTCAGGAAATAGTGCTAACATGAACTCATCATGCTCCGCGTCCTCCGCCTGCTGGTGCTGTGCCCCTCTACGCCAGGACATGGTACCCTCATCGTCTATATGGATATGTGCTAGGGAGAAGTTCCTAGCTCCTATGATGTCAAACTCGGTCATGTAACGAATGTCACCTCTGGTGATATCAATGTGTAATGAGGACATGAAGGCTGTCAGTATGTGACAGTAAGGCATATGGACTCGTCTGCTGGTCATGTATCCAGATGCGTAAATAATAGTAGAAAATATGTGCAGGCTGATGTCTATGTCTAACCTATGACATATGGCATAGAGAAGAAAGGAGTGAAATGGACGCATCACCGCAATGTCGTGAGTGGTCAGCGGTAGAATACAAAGTACTATAACCCTATAAAGGGCATAGTCCTGAATTCTAAGGTTAAGGGACCTAAACTGGGTCTCAGTGGGATCACGCTAGTCCTCGAAGAAATACGAATAGATCGTATCGAGGGTGATATGTGAGTAGGGATCTCCAAAAGGTAGCTCCCTAGGGGGATAACATAAAAAAGTGCAGGATGACTCTCGTAAGCCTAGAAACTCACGAATGGTAGTGGGAGATAGTGTGATGTCCGTGCCACCTGCCCTAGTGGTATAGGAGTAGTCGTCTATTTTCACTAGGTTGTTGTAAAATTCGGCACATAAACTAATGTTTACTGGGCTGGTGCACTCAACGAGGTTTTGCAACCTATAGTGGTTTATAGCCTCGGAGACTGGGATACACGAGCGTAAAAAGAACGATCTATCTATACATTTGGTCCTAATGGCCATGTAATTTGTGGACATAAACTTAATTCTAAGTTCTTCGGTGGGAAACCTAGGGTCAATGCTAGGGGTAGAGGGCCCAGCACCAGATTTAGTACGCTTCCTAAATTTCAAACTAACATTACACTAAGAAAAAAAATTATAAGAAAGAAAGTTTAGGAGAGGATAAAAATTTTACCGAGGAGCCATTGCAATAAATTTTAGAACTGACGACCTCGGTTGAGTTACGACTCCGGATCAACCGCGGAAAATTTTAATTTTCAGAATCTTCGCAAATAAGCTAGGAAGCTAAGGAGGAAGATTTGGGTGCAAGGGTAGGGGGCGCCTGCTGCCCCCTATATATAAGGGGTTCCGGGCGCCCGGGATCGCTGCGGGCGCCCGGGGTCTGAATACCGGGGGCGCCCGCCCCCGATTTTTGACCTTGTTTCGTCAAATTTTTTTTTATTTTTATTTATTTTTATTTTTTTTAATTATTATTATTAATTTAACTTGATTAACATTGTTTAGGTTGGAGATATTTGAATTAATTTGATTTTGAAGGATGTTTAACTTAACTTTAAGTAAGATTTAAAATTTAGTTTGCTTAGTCATCTCACCCGATCTAAATTGTCAATCAGGGAATCCTATAATTGATGTGAGATGATTTATTGTTGAATTCAAAGGTCTGGTTTAACTTTGTATTAGATTCAGGTTTAGCTTTGGGTTCAACAAGTAAGCATTCTATGGATAAACTTCTGGGCTATGGTGAGTCACACGGAGCTCATTAAAGTAACCATGCCTTCGAGGTTTTCCAAATAGTCCTACCCACTGAACTTAATACTAACCCTTGGTCTAACTAGTTAGGATCCATTTTAAGGGTAGCTTCGGTCAGTTCCACTTGGCCAAATGCACCAGGTCGAAGCCATATCTTCCTAGACATGCGATGCCCAAGCTTCCCTAACGTACTATCATCCAAAAAATTTCACCAATACTGTGGGTCAAGTTAAACCTAGGCCATTTTACCTAACCTCAATTACCCTGCCGGGTGGTCTACTCTTGGTTACCCTTATCGGGTATATTAAGTTCGGAGGTGCCAGATAATCTGGAGCCTTCCTTTTAATTTAATTTAATTATTTAATTTCGAATTTTGAATTTCATTTAATTTTTGAATTTAATTTTGAATTTTGAATTTCATTTTTGAATTTATAATTTAATTTCGAATTTTGAATTTAATTTTTGAATTTATAATTTAATTTCGAATTTTGAGTTTCATTTTTGAATTTATAATTTAATTTCAAATTTTGAATTTAATTTTTGAATTTATAATTTTAATTTCGAATTTTGAATTTTTGAATTTATAATTTTAATTTCGAATTTTGAATTTAATTTTTGAATTTATAATTTAATTTCGAATTTTGAATTTAATTTTTGAATTTATAATTTAATTTCGAATTTTGAATTTAATTTTTGAATTTATAATTTTAATTTCGAATTTTGAATTTTTGAATTTATAATTTTAATTTCGAATTTTGAATTTTTGAATTTTGAATTTAATTTTTGAATTTATAATTTAATTTTGAATTTATAATTTAATTTCGAATTTTGAATTTAATTTTTGAATTTATAATTTAATTTCGAATTTTGAATTTAATTTTTGAATTTATAATTTAATTCGAATTTTGAATTTAATTTTTGAATTTATAATTTAATTTCGAATTATTGTTTTTCTTTTTGCTCCCCCTAGATCACATCCTCGATATGGTCTATCGAGGTAATGTATTTGATCCTTCGGGACCCAGTATTGACCAAGTCCAACTTGATTGATCAATTTGGACTTGGGGACCCATGCTTGGGCTGTGTTACTACTTTGTTTGTTTATTAAGGATAAGTAAGATTTATATTTACTTTTATATCCTAGCCCAGTTCTATTGTAAATGACCCTTTGTGTCCCAAGAATTAAGTCCAAGTTCTTGGAGCCCAAAGAAAACCGTTCTAAAGTAGTTTTTAAATCTTTAACCTGATTTTTTAGACTTGAATTTTCTTCTTCAAGTTTATGAACTTGAGTTGGAAATTCAGTCTGACTCTGGTCAGGTAAGGTTTTAGTGTCAGCCACTTCTTTAAGGACAGATACTTCCTTTAGAAGTGACTTAACTTTCAGGTTTGACTTAGCTAATTTGCGCAATAAATAACTAACTAAAATGTTTAACCGGGAGATACTTACAGCGGGGTCTGGTCCTTCGGAAACGGATACGGATCCGTGGCTTTGCTCGGACTCCGCCTCGGACTCGCTCTCGCTTCAGGATTCGACGATTTGGTCCCGGGCCATTAATGCGAGTAAACTCGTCTGTTCGAGCTCGTCGTCGTCGTCCTCCGATGAAGATTCGTCTCATGTTGCCTTAAGGACCTTTTTCCTTCTTTGCTTTTTGACCTCCTTCAGGTTAGGGCAGTTGGATTTGATGTGCCCTTTTTGGTTGCAGCCGTAGCATGTAACTTCAAACTTCATCTTTGAGTTCAGCTCGGTTGTAATTTCAATGTCTTCATCGTCTAAGTCTGGTTCAACCTCCGACTCCGGTTCCGTTCTTCGTCGTGATCTCGGTTCCCGTGTTCGACTTGTACCTGCAACCAACGCAATACCTTTCTCGGTTGGCTGTGCATTAGTCTGCTCATGAAGTTCAAATTCACAAAATAATTCGTCTAATTTTATTGAAGACAAGTCCTTGGAAACTTTGTAGGCATCTACCATTGATGCCCACAATGTGTTCCTTGGAAATGAGTTTAAAACATACCTTATGATGTCCCGATTCTCTATCTTCTGTCCGATTCCGTGAAGAGAATTGAGGATGTCTTGGATTCTCGCATGTAGAGAACTTGCCGTTTCGCCTTCCTGCATCTTTAGATTATATAATTTATTAAGTAAAAGATCTCTTTTACTTACCTTGGTGTCGTTAGTGCCTTCGTGGAGTTCGACTAGCTTTTCCCAGAGCTCCTTTGCGGAAGAGAACGAGCCGACTCTGTTGAGTTCTTCTTTGGTAAGGCCGCACTGGAGGGTGTAGATAGCTTTGGCGTCGGCTTCCACCTTTTTGATTAGAGAGGCGCCCCACTTCTCGCAGGGGGTTGGTTTGCCGTCGTCATCGGAAGGTAGCTGAAGTCCCGTCTTAATGATCATCCATGTTTCGAACTGAATCTTCAGATACGTCTCCATTCTTCCCTTCCAATAACCGAAATCATCTCCGGAGAATAGTGGGGGACGAACAGTACTGAACCCCTCTTGTTGAGCCATTTGTAATATGCAACAAAACAAAAAAAAAATATATGTTCCAAGACTACGTCTTGGATTAGTAGTGCGGGAATAAAGAATAGTAATAATAACGAGCTCGAGTGGTGTTGCACGAACTTCGAGCAAAAGCCGATTCGATAAAAGAATTAGAATAAAGCTTTAAGGCTAAATTTTAATTGACTCCGAAAAATATAAAATTGAAAGAAAAATTTGTTTTGAAATGTGGTTGCACCAATTCAAAATGACCCCGCTCTGATACCAATTGTTGGATCGAGACCACGCTAGAGGGGGGGTGAATAGCGTTCGTGGCTATTTCTTTCGATTCATAAAACAAACGAGTAAAAACGCAGCGGAATAAAGAAATAACAAACACAGAGAGACAGGAGGATTTACTTCGTTCGGAGCCTAAAGCGACTCCTACTCGAAGGCCCGCGATCCTTGATCGCTTTCCGTGGGCAACAACTATAAGCACGATAAAACTATTA